>NW_027185887.1:4493311-4512290 GCF_028583685.1 Petaurus breviceps papuanus | reverse complement strand
CTCTCTCTCTCTCTCTCTCTCTCTCTCTCTCTCTCTCTCAACTCTGTTTTGAGCTTTAAGTTCACATCATTGCCTTTCTTTCTTCCACATCACCTTCATACTTTGGCTAGATGCTCCTTCAAATACCCTATTTTCCCAGGTCCTAAGGCTACTCATTTCCCATGTTCTACTTGTCCATCATTCCACTTCAACTACATATAGGGACGGTCATAACCTAAAGTTTGCTATTGCCCATATATTCCACTTCTATCTTTATGAATTCTGAAATTCCATTTTGTGATCAAAATCTTGTTTCATTCCATCTTTCACTGTCTTGAGATCTCTAACCTTGCTCTTCATTCTCACCAGGACCTCTATTTCCTCCACCCATCAGTTCCTTCACAGGCCATTATCCATTAAACTGAGTTACTCTTGGGGAACCAGTTCAGCACTATACTATTAGAAAAAAACCCAAAAGCCTCTGTTTCAAAGTAAGCTTTTTGCTTGGAGATAATGTGCTTAACTCATCAGAGTATTACTCTTGCTGAAGATCCTGATTCCTTTCTCTACAAGGCTAAAAAAAACCCAACAAACAAAATCTATCATTTGCAAAAAGAATTCACAAAATGCTCCAAGCCTCCTGGTGATCTATTGAATTTACCTCTCTCAGTTATCCCCAGGTATCCCTTTCCTACTCTTACACTATATAGCAAAGACCCAATGTCAAGGTGTAATTAAAATGTTGTTGCTGTTGTTTAGTCACATCCAACCCTTCATGACCCCATTTGGAGTTTTCTTGGCAGATACTTAAGTGGTTTGCCATTTCCTTCTCTAGCACATTTTACAGATGAGGAAACTGAGGCAAACAGGGATAAGTGACTGCCCAAGGTTGCACAGTGTCTGAGGTCAGATTTGAACCCAGGAAGATGTCTTCCTGACTTTTCAGGGGGGAGGAGTAATCTATCCCACTGCACCACCTAGTTGCCCTATATTTGTGTAGCAACCATGGTTTGAAATGTAAATAATTAGTAAGCAAAACTTTTTTTTAATAGCAAAGATACTCTTACTAACAACCTGGAAGCCCTGTTTACAGGACAATAAATCAAAAAGGAGAAATAGAAAGTGGAAAAGATTCTCCCTAGTTCCTTTGATTTCTCTGAGAAGCCAGAATTCAATAATTCTCTGCTAGATTCCCTTCATAAACCAAGGCAAGAAAAGGAAAGGACACCCACTGATAAAATGGCTTAAATTCAGTCTCCTGGGAAGAATGCTCCATAGTCCACTGCCATTGAGCCACAACTGCCACTGTACAGTGTTCTCCAACTCCTTCATGTTTTTTTTTATTATCACTGCTTCCTCTGGTCCTGATGCCATGACAAGATAAACTCCTTGTGCTACCATCCATAATATTTTGCCAGTACCCAATCTGAGATTACTCCCACCATGTACCTTTTTCACTAATATTAATGAGCTATTGAATGGAGTTGGAAAAAATTTTTAAAACTGTACTGGGAACACTACAAATTTATCATCTTATCTCAGTAAGACAGTTATTCCACTCCTCTAATCATTTCACTATGCCACACGTCACAATGTCTATTCCAAACTTCCCATGGTATTCCCTCCCACCAGCCTGTCTGCTAAAGACATAGCCAAATGCATCACTGAAAAAAAAAGTGACAATTCATTGACCTCTCCCTCTTCTTACCTCATCCTTATTTCCTATTTTTCAGACTTCTTTCCCCCATGATTTTTTCATTCCTATATGTAATGAAGAGCTGGCCCTTTTCTTTTCTAAGACCAACCCTCTATATTCACGCTTTATCCTATCTTGTCCTATCATCTTTAGGAGATTGTTCCCACTTATTCTTTATCTTCAATATCTTCCTATATAATGATCCCTGCTCTATGGCCTACAAATATGACCATGTGACCCACATTCTTTAAAAAAAACTCCCATTTGACCCTGCTATTTCTGCAAACTATTGTCCTATATAGTTACTCCATTCTCACTAAAACTCCCTAAGAAAGCTAATAATACCAGGTGCATCTACTTCCCCTCTTCACTCTCTTAACTCAATCAATTTCAGAAAAAGAAGATTTCTGATATCAGTAAACCATAACTACTTTCTCCAAAGTTATTAATATTAAAGAAAAACCCCTATAAACTGCTAAATGGGAAAAAAATAGAGATTCAAAAGAGGGACCTGCAATGAACCAGTCTGATCACAGTTCACACAGATGATAAATGCATTTATTTGCCTGAAAAGAAGCTTGCAAGCTGAAACAATGTCTATAATGATGTGGTCAAGGCCCAATTGGAAAGAAGTATTTATACTTTTTTTAACAAAGGGGGGCAGGGAGTTGGGGGAGAAAGGTGGGAATTCTCCGAGGGAATGGGAAGATCCAGGCAGGTGGAGTTAGGAAATCTAGCTATTAGAGATGCTTGATACTTCAAAGCTGGAGGATAAACAATAAGATTAGGGGATATAAAACAGGGAGTCTGCAGATAAGAATGTCTCTTAAAGGTACATAAACCACCAAATGGCCCAGGATCTGCTTCAAAGCTGGTATGATCTTAATTGGCTTCAGAGTTGGTGATTTTCTGTATGTTCAGCTAGTTTTACTCTCTGTCACCCTAAAGAATTGTTGGTACGTCAAGCCACTCTATTCTTATGCAGTTCTTCTGGACATCTGGATAATTGGGGAACTGGGGGAGGAGAAAAAGAAGGGGGTTCAAGCAAATCAAGGTATACATTTTCACACTAATGATTAACTAATAATTGTTAATGGTATTTCTCAATCATTCTTCTTGTCATTTTTTTAGCATTTGACATTGTTGATCACCTTATTCTTTTGGATTCAGTTCTCTACAATTTCATTACACTGTTCTCTCCTGGTTCTCCTCCTACATTATTTTGCTATAAATAGCTAATTATGTGACTTGCAGTCTTAAACAAACCAGCAACTTGTAGCAGCAAGAACCCTAGCATACCCAGGATGTCCGCTAACACAGGTTCTTAGATCTGCCTTTCTAAAGGAAAGCAACTCAAAATGGGTTAACAATCTTACTTTAATCCATCTAACAGATATAATTTACCTAGTTCAGTGGAAAAAGTCAGCACCCTGAACTTCAGAGAATATAAACAGAAGTTACAACAGAAAATAACACAATTCAGCAGACAGGGCTTCCAGTTGCCTGACAATTACATCCATACCTAGTCAGTTACCAGAGAGGGAAGCATCAACATCTGGGTTTTCAAAGCTGCAGGCTCAACAACTGCCCAGAGTTTCATCTGGCCAAATCACAGAACTCTTCCCAAATTGAGCCCCAAAACAAAACCTCACATCAGGATATACATAGCCTTCTCCTGGGTCAGAGAATGTCACAACCCTCTTGACCCACTGTCCAATCACAAAGTGACAAGGTGTGGGCATTTCTGAAAAACAAGTCTCCCACCACAGGCTCCTTGTGACCACATTCAGCCTATTAGGGGGCAGAGTATATTTTCAAATCAGGGAAGGTTCTCAGATTCACTTAAACCTATCAAGGGGCCAAGGTGCAGGGAAGATCTTCAGGTTCCCATTACACAACTATACTTAAATTCTCTTAGGACACCCACTGTAGCTCCTGGAACTCCATTTCCCATCTTTATACTGTTCTATTTCCTCACATCTCATATTCTGTGAGGAGCTATTCCCTTTTTCTCTTGTACCTTATTTTCCATCTGTTCTTGATTTATAGTGTATGTTTCTAGTTATTATTCATGTTTATCTCCCTCTATAGGAATGAGAGCTTCTTGAGAGCAGAAACTATCTTTGTCTTTCTTTATATCCCCAGGATTTAGCATAGTAAGCACAAAGTGAGTGTTTAAGATATTCTTGTTAACTGATTGACCTTGAGATATTTCTCCCTGAACCTTCCATAGGGGCAATTGGGTGGCACAGTGGATAGAGCACTGGGATTGGAACCAGGAAGACTCATCTTCCTGAATCCAACCTCAGACACTCACTAGCTGTGTGACCATGGGTAAGTCTCTTAACCCTGTTTGCCTCACTTTCCTCATCTGTAAAATGAGCTGGAAGAGGAAATGTCAAACCACTAGTATCTTGGCCAAGAAAACCCCCAAATGGCATCATGAAGAGTTGGCCACACAGTTGAACAACAACAACAAACATTCCATAGTCATCACAAGTTCAACATGTACAAAATGAAATTCATTGTCTTTCCCTTAACTCTCTCCCCTTTTCTCAGTTTCTTTATTTGTGCCAAAGGAACCACCATGTTATTTGTCATATGGGCTTATAAACTTGGAGTTATCCTTTACTCTTGCCCTCACCAAGTGTTTTTAAGTACTTGCCATGTCATAAAGATTTTACCACCACATTTTTTCTTTCCATCCCCTTCTTTTCACTCACCAGCCTAGTTCAGTCTCTACCTCTCATCTAAAATATCACAATAGTCTCCTAATTTAACTAGACTCTAACCTCCAAAAAGTTGATGAATTAATATTCCTAAAGCACAATTCTGACTATACAAGTCCTCAAGAAGTTTCAGAGCTTCCAAACTGTCTCTGCTACAAAATTCAAACTCCTTTTTTTGGTCATTTAAAGCCCTTTATAACCTGGCTTTGACCTAGTTATTCAGAATAATTTTATATTGATCCCTCTCACTTACTACAACTGAAGAAGAGGCTGAAACCCCTCTCTTCCATAAATAAATGTTCTCTTTTATCATCTGCATCTCTTGGAATCCCTCACCCCTTCAAGAGTCAGTTCAAAGGTTACCTCCTACATAAGGACTTTCCTGAAGACCCCAGTTTCTAGTACTTCTTCCACTCTGAAATTCCTTTTCATTGACTAAGTATGTGTTTTTATTTACTTGTTTACTTACTTATATATCTATAAACTGTTTCCCCAAATAGAAAACAACCTCCTTGAGGTCAGGAACATTTATCTTTTTATCAGAGCACCAATTGCCTGGCTTATAAAAGGTATTTGATAAAAACTTGTTGAATTAACAGAATTCCTTTTTCTTAAAACTAATAAATGTACTAAGCAGTTTAAAGAACAATGCTACCAAGTACAAAAGGCATCCTGAACTGCTTTACTAAAAAAAGCTTTGCTTTGTTTATTTAGTACTTCTTTTAAAGGTCAGGGAGAATTGGAGGTCTGATTTCTAGACAGATTATTGTCATTTAATCTGGAATGGGTTCTTGTATGTGTAATGCTTAGCGAACTATGGTGAAATTTCTTCCCTTTCTCAATAGGAATATAGTAGAGATATTTTATATGAATTATAGTAACACTTGCCTAGATTCTCCAATTCATTTTTAATCTCAGTTCTCAAAATCAATCTGAAGATCTCCACTGCATACTAAATAAAGTCCATATTCCAACACTTGGCATTCAAGGTCATTTCATCTAGTTCTACCATACCATTTCAACCTTATCCCCACCTTTTCAAGCAATCTATAAGCACTTACTTTGTGCCAGGAACTTTGGAAACAAAATAGGAATGATATAGTCAACAACAAAAAAAGAAAGAAAAAAGAAACATATGAATGACATACTATATTTTAAAAAGAACAGAAAAAGACAAAATAAAATTGACAGTGAGACATAGAGAAACTTAAGAATATTAATGCTACCATGTTATATTTAATTTGTTCTTTTAAAAAAGCTACATATAATAACACAGTAGAAATAGTTTTATGAGTGGTCCTCTTTTGTCATTTAAAAAAATATTTGTAATGTTCATATAAAAAGGATTACATTTAAAAGAGAGGGTTTATTAGAATGAGAGGAAACAATTCTCAAGATAAACATTCTGGGTAAAGGTAAACATTAGCTGTTGTTTGTCCTTCATTCTTTAAGAAGGCCATGACACCAGGAAGATGATGTCATAACTTGCAAGTAAATTAGATTTAAGTGAGGCAGGGCCTTGCAAAGTCACAAACCTCAATCTCTCCTCTGGAGGCATCTGATTCCAGTGGCCAAATAGTGATCAGAATGGCTGGAGATGGCCCTGGATTCAGTGAGAGACCTTGGCCTTCTTGAAGTAAGGTCTTTCCCAGGTCTCAGTTTTTCTGAGGCAAAACCCATTCAGTGATTAAGACTAGTTAAAAAGGAAGTAAGTCAAAAAAAAAAAAAAAGAATAGAATCAGTCTGGGAGGGGAAGACCCTCAGGGTTTCTGGATAAAATAGAAACAATTGCTATTTACACTCAGAGCCATCAGAACCCAAACAACAATCAAATGATGCTTGGGTTGGGGCATTAACTACAGAATTAGCTAACTGAGATAAGTGACAGCCATTTATTTTAAGACAGCCATAGTCTTCACAGAAAAGGGGTTGCTTAGAAAAGAAATCCATACCTGGTTTGCTCACAAGTGCCACCTAGTGGTTATATCTTTCATAGCCCCTAAAACCTCAATGTTAAGCAATGTATTATAACAAAATCCTTTGCTATTACTTAAATTACTGAAATGATTCAACCAACAATTGAGTTCACCTCTAATCTCATTTTCCCTCCCTTAATTTCTCAGGAGAGCTAGGCCTTGATACCAACTTGATTTGAAGAAGACATCCTCCTGAGTAAACACTTCATTTCTGGTTTTCTTATTGTCTCTGTTGTTTCTCTTACTTTAAAAAAAAATTCTCCACATCTTTTCATTTATATATTTGATTTTAATATAGCATATCTTGCAATAAATACTCAAAGAAACCCCCCCACAAACTCTTCACTTGTTGTTCTATGATTAGCCCACATCTACCTCCAGACATCTTTTAGACTGATGCTAGAATACAAACCTTTATAAATCACATGTTACAGACTACTTACCACCACCAAATACCTTTCCATGTCCTAGGATAATAATTTAATATAATTTTAATAGACTTTAATAAGATCCAAGACCTGACCTAACCAACTAGAAGAAGAGCCCAGACCCAACAACTTTGTTGACCTCTTCCTATGTCAACAACCCCAGATGGGGCTGATTTAAGAGTGTTCTTTCTTCTACCAAGGATGAAACCCTGAACCTGAGGCACTATCCTGAATAATGGAACTTTTTCTTATCTTAATATTTTGTGGGCATGTACTTTGTTATGTCATATTAATGATAAAGAAAAACAGATGTTCTAGGTCATAAAATCAATTTACACCTTGTCAATTCTCTTATCTTATTAAGAAAATCCCTTTTCTTGTCATCACAAATTTGACCCTGAATTGTGATGGTTCTAAAATGCGTTTAAGCTTTCTCATTCTTTTGTTCAGTCAGCCAGATGTTTCTTTCTGACTCCATGATCATGTTTCAACTAGCTTTATGGGAATAAATAATATAAAAATATATATTACTTAGTCTGTTCATATCCTTTAACCAAACTTTTTAGGCTCACACCTACCATGTCATTTTGATACTTCAGTGATTGTGTTTGTCCATGGTTGGTCCAGCTACATAGCATTTTCCCTCTGGCAGCAACCAGGAATCATTGAAAGCATTATGTAACTGCCCAAATTAAATCTAACCCATTCCTACTTTTGATGTAGCTCTTCTATTTGCCAGAAGATATATATAGATATAGATATAGATATCAGTTGACAATTTACTCCTGAGGGCCATAATCTGGGCAATCCTTGTCTTTTATAAAACAGACTTGTAATATTATGGGGTTTGCCCCCAATTGTTTCTATTAAAATCAACATACCCTTATCAGACATTTATGAGGTTCAAAGAAGGCAATATGTTAAACAAAAATGCCATAGTCTCAACCTCAAAGAGATTGCAATCTAGTGGCAAGTGGAGAGGAACAATATGTATAGAAGTAAGTAAATATAAGGTAATTGGAAGATAAAGAGAAAATAAAAAACTGGGGCTATTGTTAAAAATAACTTATGGAAAAAGTGGTAACTAACCTGAAACTTAAAGGAATCTAAATGTTCTAATAGTTAGAAATGAAGGAATATACTTCAGGCACAGGGGAGTGTGGGGGCAGGGAGGGCAGGGGAGCTGAGAGGCAGTATGGCATGAAGATGGTAGGGAAGTGGGAGAGTAAGAGGAAGCTCTTATCAGAGGCCACGATCCCAAGGATGGAACTTTCAGTTCATATGGGAGGGAAAGACTCCAGGGCAGGTAGCAAACAACATGAAGTTAACCTGAGATAATTTTCTGCTAAAGGGTTCCCATTAGAAAGATATTTGGTTCCACAATGGTTTAAAACACATAGTACATTTGAAAAAAGGTCTCAGAAAAAGTTTGGAAATTGAAATGACCTCAGCAGTGAAGAATCTCCTTCTATATGAAACTGCCTAGTTCTGATTTCCCAGACCAACATGGAGAAGGGTTCACAGACTTAATGGCATGTTTTGTCAAACATGTTGCTTAAGTGACTTCAGAATATGATCATATTAGAGAATAGTGAAGAACCCACGTCTCCTAAATTAGTCTTTCTTCTTGTAGCTTATATTCATTGGGATTAAGCTTAGTTAGAAATCCTGAATTAATTGGGTTGTCAAGGCAATTGCTTCTCAACTTAATTATTGTTTAATGAAGCACTAAATCTAATAACCAGTGCACTTTAAGAAGCAAACTTTGCTAAGAAACTGGTAATTAAGGTTTGCTTAGATACGAGTGGCAATGTCTCTCTAGCTTCTTTTAATAAGAAAAGTTAGTTCCCCATTGTCAGTGATAGCAAGAGTTGAACATTATATAGTACTTAATGGCTTATAAAACCTGTTGTACCTGTTCCTTAATTTCAATGGATTCTTACAATCACTCATAAGTTACATTATATGAGCATCATCATTTCCATTTGAAAAGTAAGAATCAGAGAGCTTTGAAGTAATTTGAGGAAGGTTATTTATTTAATAAGTAGCAGGGCCATGTCTTGAACCCTTATCTTCTGGAAACAAAATGATCTCTCAGCTATACCACAACTAATCAAACAGTGGTATCAGAAGATTTTCTCTTATTGGATCTCAGGTCAAATGATGCAAGAAGCCACAATGACTCTGTAGCTGTAGCTTTGAAATAACTGCCAAGTCATGTTTTCTTGGGGATCTCCTTGTCTGCTCCCCTCCCTGTATCCCCAACTAGATTTCAGAAATCAATAAAATTACACAAAATGTTAATGGCTTCTACCAGTACAGTCATTCTCATATACCCTAAATAAGCCCCTATGAAGGGGTTCACCTAAAGCAAATGTGATAGCTTAATTAATATGGTGGTCACAGCAAAGCTGGATTATTAACACTGGAATGCTTTTCCCCAGCCTGCATGATGGCATGAAGACAAGGCCTGTAGGAGTAAAGGATGAAAATCAAATCCTATTTTCCTCATTTCTTAGAGTAGATAGAGACTGGAACTTCTATTTCACTAATATAGGCAATTCTCAGATGAGGAAACTTCCTCTACTGATGTGGGTCAGCATCTCTTCAACTAGCAATCTTAGAGAGTTGCCTGGAACATTGAGGGTTTAAATTACTTGCTCAGTTCATGATGTTAGTACATATTAGAGGCAAGACTTGTACATGGGTCTTATTGATGCCAAGATCAACTCCCTTTCCATTAAATCATGATACTTTTCTCTCCCTTTCTTTTTTTCAGTATATAGAATGCTTCAATTTGATAAAATTTAAGAGAACTTTTCACTTTTATTAAAAATTAGTTTTATCAAAATAATAATACAATGTAGTATACATATAAAGTACTTTGAATAAATTATTTTTTTGTTTTTTGTAAAACCTCAGTGGGTTGTATCACCCTCCCCTTTTTCTCATCCCATTTCTCTCCTGCTTTCCTATAAAGTAAGATAGATCTCTATACCTAGTTGTGTTTGTAGTCAGACACAAAACACATTTGAGGAGGGACAAAAGGTGAAAAGACAAAGAGAACAGAATAAACAGGGCCGGGGTGAGGGTAGGTAAATAGGATGGAGGGAAATGCAATTAGCAATAGTAACTGTGAAAAAAATTTTGCAGCAAGTTTCTCTGATAAAGGCCTCATTTCTCAAACATGCAAAAACTGAATCAAATTTGCAAAAATAAGAGCCATTCACCAGTTGACAAATGATCAAAAGATATGAACAATTTTCAGATGAAGTAATCAAAACTATCTATAGCCATATTTAAAAAAATTAATCTTTCTCACTATTGATTAGAGAAATGCGAATTAAAACAATTCTAATAGGTATCTCATACCTATTAAATTCACTAATGGGACAAGAAAGTTAGATGACAAATGGTGGAGGGAATGTGGGAAAAAACGAGATTTTAATGCACTGTTGTAAGAGTTGTGAACTGACTCAACCATTCAGTAGAGCAGTTTGCAACTATGCCCAAAGGGCTCTAAAGCCATGCCCCCCTTTGACCTAGGAATACTACTATTAGGTCTGTTTCCCAAAAGACATAAAAAACAAAAAGGAAAAGGGCCTATGTACAAAAATATTTATAGTGGTTCTTTTCTGGGAATAAAGAATTAGAAATTGATGAGGGCAGCTAAGTGGCACAGTGAATAGAGCACCGGACCTGGAGTCAGGAGGACCTGAGTTCAAATCCAGCATGAGACACTTAACACAAAAATTAATCATGTAACCTTGGGCAAGTTGCTTAACCCCAATTGCCCTCCAAAAAAAGCAAAAGAAAAGAATTATAAATTGAGGAGATGCCTATCAATTGTGTAATAGTTAAACAAGTTGTGATATGTGATTATGATGAAATACTATTATACTATAGGAAATGATGAACAGGATGCTCTCAGAGAAACCTGGAAAGACTTGCATAGCTTGATATAAAATGAAATGTACTGTGTACTAAGTAACAGCAATATTGTTAGATGATCTGCTGTGAATGACTTAGCTATTCTCAGTAATAGATTGATCAAGACAACTCTGAAGGACTTATGATGAAAATTGCTATCCATCCCTAAAGAAAGAACTGATGGTGTCTGAATACAGATTGAAGCATACTTTTTTACTTTATTTTCCTTCAGATTTTTTTAAATTTTTGTCTATGTTTTATTTCACAATGTGACTATTATGGATATGTTTTGCACAACTACACATGTATAAACTATATTGAATTGCTTTCCTTCTCAATGGGGAAGGTATGGGGAGGAAGAAAGGGAGAGAATTCCAATCTTGAGTTTTAAATGCAAATATCAAGAATTATTTTTGTATGTAACTGGGGGAAAATAAAATACTTAATAAAAAAGAAAGAAAAATAAAAATTAGACAAGTAGAAGCTAATGACTCCAAGAGATATGATGAAACTATGAAACAAAGTCAAAAGGATAAAAAAAGAAAGTGTGAAATGTCTCATTGGAAAAATAACTGACCTAGAACAAGAAAAGATCATTTAAGAATTATGGTTCTAAGAAAAATATGATTCTACCTGAAAACCATAATGAAAAGGGAGGTGGAAAGGGGCTAGACATCATATTTCAAGAAATTATCAGCAAAAACAGCCTTGATATGCTAGAACCAGAGGATAAAATAGAAATTGAGAGAATCCACTGATCACCTCCTGAAAGAGATACCAAAATTAAAACTCCCATGAATATTATAGGCAAATCCTAGAGTTCCCAGGTCAAAAAAAAATACTCCAGTCAGAAAGAAACCATTCAAAAACTATAGAGCCAAAGTCAGAATCACACAGAATTTATCTGTTTCTGTGGCAATGGAGTGGAAGATTTGGAATGTGATATTCTGGAAGACAAAGAAGCTAGGATTACAACCAAGAATCACCTACCCAGAAAAACTGAGTACAATCCTTAAGTGTAAATAATGTAAATAGTGTAAATAGAGGACATTCAAACATTCCTAATGAAAATGCCAGAGCTGAATAGAAAACTTGACTTCCAAATAAAAGAATCAAGAGAAGCATAAAAAGGTAAACAACAAAGAAAGATCATAAGGGACTCAATAAGGTTAAACTATACAGGAAGATGATACAGCTAACTCCTAAGAACTTTATCAATATTAGAACAAATAGAAGGACTCTACAGAGACACATCACACAGGAGTGAGTCAATTATGTTGGGATGATCTCCAAAAAAATGAAGGAGTGAAAAAGAAGGTTGCACTGGGAAAAGGGAGAAGAAAGAGAAAGAGTTGGAAAAGTATCCTCACATAAAAGAGGCATGCAAAGAAGAGGTTTTATGTAGTGGAGGGGAAATGATGGGGGAGGACAAGGAACACTTGAATATCACTTTCATCTGAATTGTTGCAGAGAGAGAAGAATATATACATGCACGTGTATGTATATACATATATACACACCTACATGCATACACACACACACACATACACACACACACACACACACACACACACACACCACTTATTTAGGTTATAAAAATCTATCTTACCCAACAGGAAATTAGAAGTGGAAGGGCATAAGAGAAAGGTGGGTTGGTGATAAAAAAAATGGAGGACAGATTAACAGTTATAGCAAAGTTGCTGGATATTTAATAAACCCACATAAATCACCAACATTTCTACATATAACAAACAAAACCAGAAGGAAAAGATAGAAAGAGAAATTTCAATTAAAATAACTAAAGATAGTATAAATTACTTGGGAGTTTATGTGCCAAGATAAATGCAGATATTATATGAACATGATTGCACATTTTTTGCACTAATAAGGACTTATCTAAACAACTGGAGAAATATTAATTACCCATGGGTAGACCAAGTCAATATAATAGAAATAACAATTTTATTTCAATTAATTTACTTATTTAGTGCCATTCTAATTGAGCTATCTTTTATAGAGATAGAAGATATAATTACAAAATTTACCTGGAAGAACAAAAAATTTAAGAATATCAAAGGGATTCAATGAACAAATAAAAATGTGAAGGATGGCAGCCACGCTGCATTAGATTTCAAATCCTATTCCAAAGCGGTAAAGACCAAAATAATCTGGTACTAGCTAAGAATTTGAGTAGCAGATAGGCAAATAGGTTAGGTATAGGTAAAATATAGATAAGTAAAATAGATTATACAGTACACAGTAATAAATTACCATAGAAATGTGATGCTTGATAAAAGAAGAGTTTGTAACCAAACAAGAGATAGAGAAGATCAATGGAAATAAAATGGATGATTTTGATTATGTAAAATTAAAAATGTTTGCACAAATAAAAGTAATGCAGCCAAAATCAGAAGGAAAATTGGAAATGTGTGTGTGTGTGTGTGTATATATATATATAGCAAGTTTCTGTTATACCTCATTTATAAAATTTATTTGGACCTGAATGAAATTAATAAAAATAAGAACCTTTCGCAAATCAATAAATGGTCAAAGGATATCAACAGGCAATTTTCAGAAGTCAAAGCTATCAATAGTCACATTACAAAATTATATAAATTACCATTGATTTGAAAAAATGCAAATTAAAACAATTCTGAGATACCATTTCACACCTATCAAATTGTCTAACATGATAGCAAAGGAAAAGTACAAATTCTGGAGGGTATGTGGAAAAATAGGTACACAAATGTACTGTTGGTGGATTTATGAACTTATCCAACCATTCTGGGGAATAATTTGGAAGAATGACCAAAAGATTATGAAATGAATTCCCTTTGACCCATCAATACCACTACTAAGTCTGTATCTGAAAGAGATCAAAGAAAAGTGGAAAGAACCTATATGTACAAAAATATTTATAGCAGCTCTTTTTGTGGTTGCAAAGAATTAGAAATTGAGAGGATTCCCATGAATTGAGGAATGGCTGAAGAAGTTCTAGTATGTGGTTGTAATGGAATACTATTGTGCAATGATAAATGATGAGCATACTGTTTTCAGAAAAACCTGGAAAGACTTGCATGGGTTGTTGTAAAGTGAACAGAACCAGTATAACATTGTATACAGTAACAGAAATATTGCAACATTGATCAACTGTGAAATAATTAGCTACTCTGTTCAAATCACAGATCCAAGACAATTCCAAAGGATCCATGATGAAAAATCTGAACTACCTCCAGAGAAAGAACTGATGAACTCTGAATGCAAATTGAAGCATACTTTTCCTGTTTCTTTTTTTTTCTTGCATTTTTTTTCTTTTTGGCAACATGGCTAATACAGAAATATATTTTGCATGACTTCATATGTATAATCAATCTCAGATTGTTTGATTTCTCAGTGGATAAGGAAAGGATGGGAAGAGGAAAGAAAATTTGAAATTTAAAAGAAAAGTTTTTTTTTTAAAAAAAGACAGAAAAAGAAGGAAGGAAGGAAGGAAGGAAGGAAGGAAGGAAGGAAGGAAGGAAAGCTATACCATTTGGGACTTTTCTGACTTTTTCACCATGCCCTGCTTTGGCTACTTGCCCTACCCCTTTACCCTTTTCAGTTTCCTTTTGTGTGTTGTCTTCCATTTGATGATAAAGTTAGCTCCTTGAGGAAAGGGACCTTCCAGATAGATAAATAGATCTATAGATAGATAGATGATAGATAGGTAGATAGATAGATAGATAGATAGATAGATAGACAAATATTCAAATCCTTAGTGCTTAGCACAATTCCTGGCACATAGTAGGCACTTAATAAATATTTACCTATTAACTTTAAAAGCTTTCTGAATTATTTCTCTTTGTCAAAGAGAATCAAATATTTTCTAATTAGATCTCCAAGCACAGAGTCAAATGTGTCAATAAGAAGGAAAAAAGAAACATATCCCCCAGTGGGTGCTACACCTATCCTTTTTATACCTGGACAAGTGGCAAGAGAGAGAACTCAGGACACAAGTCTCTGCGGGGGAAGACAAAGAGTCCAGAATACCACAGTCTCCGTGGTTATAGACAATAGGAAACCAAGAAACTACTGCTAAGAAGCTACCCAGAATGAGATGAAGGAGCAGGGTAGAGTCAATCAGAGGAGGAGTTCCTATGCTGTAGAAGAGGAAATGTGGAATGTGTAACTTTTCACTTAACTAAACATTTTGCTAACTAGATTCTAAACTCAGTTATTTCTATGTTGCAGGAGTGTCTGTGTTATCAGTGCCATCTAAATTTATGTGCCCTGGACAAGTTCTCATGACCACACCCTAGTTATATCTTGGCTCATAGCTGAAAGATATGATATAGTAGGCTGTACATTGAACTAGAAGTCAAAAGTTCCAAGTATGTCATTAACTAATTGTGTAATGTTGGACAAATCACTTACCTGACCTCCTTTAAACCCCAAGTTACTTGACTGTAAATTGAAAGGATTGGATACATTGATTTCTGAGGCTCTTTTTAGCTCATAAGTTCTTTGACTATAAACATGGTTATCTGACTATACTTCCCTCAGTATTGTCCAAAGAGTTCAAAATAAATCTGTTCAAAAGAATGCTTATGTCAGGTGCTTTAAAATCCTAGTTGAGCAGAAAAAAGAAATCTTTTCTTTCCTTTGTTATGTCAGGATGTAATGTGGTTTCAGAGCAGGGTTTTGGGCTCAATTGGTTCTTACAGTTTCAAATTTAACAGAATCCTTGCTGAGGCCAGCCTGTTTCACCACAAAGATAGTAATTGTAAGCATGAGATTCATTAACAGGAAATGTAGTTTAGGCCTACGTGTCATCATGATGAATGTCATAGGGAAGAGGAGGGTGACAAAGGAGAATGACAGATTCAACAGACCAGCATGGTATATATTAGCCTAATACCAATTAGGACTGTGCTTCACAGCTCCGGAAATAAGTGAGATATAGATTTTAAAATAGATTTCCTAGAGATTCTTCATATCCTATAATAAACAATAATATTTGTAAGATCATGAATACATAAAAGTGGATATCATGACATTAAGGCTATGTCTACAAAATAAAAACCATTCCAGTAGTTGATTTTTTGCAGCTTTTTCTGTCTGGGTTTTTTTGTATCATATAGCAAGCAACCCCAATCTTTCAGATTCTATGCCTTATAGATCAGTCAGCTTCCCTCAGTCCCATGAACACAGCTTGTATCCCTAATTCTTTCTTATAGATGTATGCTACTATTCAAAATGGTAATCAGAATTAAAAAGTGTTCATAGACTGGCATTGATCCATCATCTCTGTTGGAAAACCAATTCTGGAAGGTTGGCCTATGGACAGTGGCTTGGCAATGTTATTTCCAAGAATGATATACAGCAGCTCATCAGACACAGTCTGAAATTCTGGCTAAAATTTTGAAATAGATGAGGAAATGTACAGTAATCATCGTCCCTGTGGAGTGGGATTCAATCAAGGCTGATTAAACATAAAGGGTTTGAATGCAAATTATAGGTGCTAAGAAAAATAGCAAGCCCTGCTGACAGTACTAATGTCTATTTTTAAAAGAAAGAAAGGTCTATAGTCACCAGATCATTAAGGTGTAAGAAGACAATAACTTCAGGAGGAAAAAAAAATAATAAAATCATTGTCTATAGAGATAACTTGACAGTGGCCTTCAAAACACTCTCATCCCATGCATATTAGTGAAGGCTATTGCTTAGTCTTGGAAGAGTAGCAAAGGAAAGGGTATAATTTTCAAATAGACAGATTGCATTATTATCAAGCAGATATTTTCTTGACATTTAATAGTCATTTCAATCTAACCCAACAAGCATTTATTAGTATCCACAAGTTTATAGCAAAGAGTATGTTACCTAACTCTCTGAGTTACAGTTTCCTAATCTATAAAATAGGGGTGATGGCACCCATACTTCACAGGGTTGTTATGAGGATAAAATAGGAGAATGAATTAAAGCATTTTATAGACTTTAAAGTATAACATAAATGCCTATGTTATTATCATAGTACTATACCAGGGGTTAGTGATAAAAATATAAATTGAAAAACAGCAAATACCCTCCAAGGTTTTACATTCTGTTGAATACAATATGCAAAAAGAAAAGTAAATACAGGACAATTAAAGAGGAGAGAGACAGAGAGACAGAGAGAGACAGAGAGAGAGAGAGAGAGAGAGAGAGACAGAGAGAGAGAGAGAGAGAGAGAGAGAGAGAGAGAGAGAGAGAGAGAGACAGACAGAGAGAGAGACAGAGAGAGAGACAGAGACAGAGAGACAGAGACAGAGAGACAGACAGAGACAGAGACAGAGAGACAGAGACAGAGACAGAGAGACAGAGACAGAGGGACAGAGAGAGACAGAGACAGAGAGACAGAGACAGAGAGAGAGACAGAGAGAGAATATGTGTGTGTGTGTTTCAAAAAGTCGAATGGAGTAGAGAACCACTCTAAATTTAAGTTCTTTGTGGGAAAAGTGAGAGATATGGTCTGTGGTTCCGAAATGCTTAGTCTTTTCTCTCCTAAAGCCTAAGCACATCAGTTCACAATTTCATATTTTTAGTTATATAGGATAGGACTTTACAGTTTCAGAGTGCTCTATAGACAGCCTCATTTAACCCTCATAACACCCCTGTGAGATAAGAATGTGAACACTGAGGTCACATAGCTAGTAGCAAAGGAAGCCAGGACTTAACCCCAGGTCTTTCCATTCCAAAGTTATCATCCTAATTAAACAAAGCAGCCTCTCAAATTGACAATTGCCAGATGTTCTTCTGTATGAGGTAGGAAGCAGTTAACTTTAGCGAGGATTCTTTTCCTCCATAATGATATGTTAACATAAGAAAGATATCGTTCTTTCAGTAAGTCTTTGTTAAACATCTACTGTCATATCCAAATTCTGATTGGTGGTCAATGACCTAATATGCTTACCAATTAATTATATTAATGACTAATCACATAAAATAATGACAAAATTGTTTCCCATTGGTGGTCTGTCCTATCTGGGGGTCACATGTATTGACTAATTGTAATTATTGTGCAAACATTGTTTACATACTATAACACACATGTAATATTTTACATATATGTGTACTTATCTTTATACTGAACAACAAATTATGAAAAACAAAATCAAAATGCTTTGTCACAAAATGGTGGCCTAATACAAATGACATAAGTTATGTCAAGCCAACCAACCTATTTTCATTACATTCTAGTCTCTGGCTGCTACTGTCCATGAAGTCAACTAGAATGGCCTACAATTAATATTATAATTACCACCAACACAATCCAATTAACTATTCCAAACATGTGATGTTTACATCACTTAGTATTAGAACACATGCTATATACAATCATAAATAGCACATCTAGCAACAATACAATTTAAAATATGTTCTTAATACAGTATAGTGATAGGTCTTTACAACTCTCCTGTGTTCTCTCATTGTGTTCCTTCTGCAGACTAAGGCAAGTACCAATCAATATAAGAGTAGGTTATATATACATATGTAAACATGTATACGTACACATGTGTGTGCATACAGATATGTATTCAGGCATACATGCATGTGTGTCTATCTCTATGCATGTATACATGTGTGTACATACATGCATTAGTGTATGTGTGTACATGTATGTATACATGTGAGAATTTATTCCCGATCTTTTTTATGTTTAGTGATCTTTTGCTCAGTACTACTTTTAATATTTTTCTTTTTTAAAAAAGACTAAGTTTAAAGTTATCTATACCCCCTCTGGGTGATACTTAAGCAGTTGTTTTTGGTTTTGGGGAGGAGGGTTGGAGGGAGGAAGGCAGGGCAATTGGGATTAAGTGACTTGCCCAAGGTCACATGGCTAGTTAAGTGTTAAGTATCTGAGGCCCTGTGTGTGAACTCAGGTCCTCCTGACTCCAGGGTGGTGCTCTATTCCCTGCGCCACCTAGCAACTGTTATTAAGGTTCTATTATATTTCATTCAAATCAAATAGTTGCATCCCTTATACTTCCAATGAGGCATGTGAGTAGGTGGTATTCTTCACTGTCACAACTGAAATGTTTTGTATAACCGTGAATCCTTTTTACTATCACTCTGGTATGCAGGGAAAGTTGGATCTTGAACAATCAATCAGAAGGCAAAGCCTAGTTTGCTAGTGACTGCTAGATGGTGCTATGAGATGAAACAAAGGAATGGATGTATGATGAGAGAGAGAGAGAGAGAGAGAGAGAGAGAGAGAGAGAGAGA
>NW_027185887.1:4455020-4488311 GCF_028583685.1 Petaurus breviceps papuanus | reverse complement strand
AGGGGAGGGGAAGGGAAGGGAAGGGAAGGGAAGGGAAGGGAAGGAAAAATACTTAGCAGAATTCCATAAATGAACTGTTTTAAGGAGACCTAGAATAATTGATCAGGTGTATCTGTGACCCATACTGCATTCTAATTTCCTGTCCCAATAGTCTCTTCTAGAATTAATTGTTTGATGGCATGCTCCACCACATTTTGGATCCTTCAATAGTGTCCTGTCCTTTATCATCTGATTCAGTTGAAAGTTGTATTATGAGAAAATTTTAAACTGATCTGCTAGAATAGAATTATTTCTCCTAAGTCTATTATTTAATTGATTTGCTACTGTTTCTCCTAATAGTTTCTTAATATAAGTTTTTGACATTCACCATTCCATTAACTATTTAATTTAATTTAATATTTAAATATTTCATCTCTGCTGCCTATGGATTATAAACTAGGTGAAATCACTACAAATTCTACTCAGTCCTTTACCTTAGAGGCAATGAAATGTAATCTTTGATCATCCTCAAAAATACAACATAAACATAGAAAAATAAGTGAGGATATTGGACCCAGGGTCATTGAATATTGTACTGTCTCCTTTACTTATTTTAGTGCATGCTGTTGGTTTGTTCCTTGTAACATCCTACATTGGTTCTAACATCGGAACTAAATGTAAGATGTGATTTCTCCAGAAACCAAATACTATCTCTGTGACCCTGGGGAAGGCATTTAATATTTCAGTGTCCCATGAGAATTCATAAAAACAAGTTCTTGATTTTCATTTGTAAAGGTAGTTTCCACATTAGGGATCTCTACCACCTATGATATATTATTTCTGGGGAAAAATACGTCACTATATAAACATTTATTACTATTAGAAAAAATGTGCTCAGCAGGTGAACCTAGGAGCATTAAAGAAGAAAAATTATGAATTAGGAAGGAAAAAAAAGTCAAGGAAGTGCAGAACAACAAATTAGAACAAATTAATTATAGACTTTAAAATTTTCCTACAGGATTTAACTCCATATATGGATAATCAGACATTTGCCTGGTGGCCTGTACAGGTACATAATGAGAAAGTAATGTTTACCTAATGTGATTTAATGAGATAATGAATGGGAAAGCATTCTGAAAAGCATACAATGTTACACAATGAATTTCCTGTACATCTAGGATATATTCACATGGCACAAAACAGTACTCCTATCAGCATATGTAAACATGATTCATTTCATGCAACATCCTGGCCAATGATAAGGGGTAAGTGAATCACACTAGAACTTTTATATTCTCATTGGCTATAGTTGCAAATATAAATAATGATACAATCTTTAAAGGAGACTTGTTTCCCTCTGGAAATGGTTTAAAGTTGGTAGTGCCTCCTCCCCTTGATAAATTCAGTTCCTAGGACCTCTTTGTGTTATTTATTCAAATTTATGCTAAAAAATTTCCATTTTCCCTTGAATCTCCCTCTAACCAAGGCAAAAATTCAATACCTGACATCATGGTAAAGTAAATTTATTTAAAGCAGAATGCTGACTAAATAAGCAAATATTCATACTTTCTGTTTCCAATTTATTACAGGATTTTAGTATAGAGACTAGACCTGGGTTGTTATTGATATAATGAGTTCCCAGGTGAGTATACTCCTTTTACCAATGAAGGTAAACATCTTTCCTACATTTTATGGTCTTAAAGAATTGTCTTTAATACTGAGAAATGGATCACAGAACCATTAAATGTCAGAGGTAGGCCTTGAAACCTGGTCTTCCTGGAATCAGGGCTGGATGCCTATCCCTCCATCATGATGCTGCTATCATATAGGGGCCCATGACACAAAAAGCATTAAGAACATCTGCTATCAATAAATACTTGGGAACATTGAACCTTAGTCTCAAACTACTCCTCTCAGAACATGGATTCAGGACCTGGTGTAGTTCATACAGCCAAAGTTTTTCTTCTGTTGTCTTGCTAGCAAAAACTTCTGGTGACTTCTCTCTGGACCTGATTCCACTGATTCCAGCACTTAGCACTTGGCACATAGTAGGAGCTTAATAAACATTGACTGATTGATTGATTGATTGATAGTGGAGCAGAAATATAATGTACTCAAGGCCACCACCACCCCATCCAAACTGGTATCACTCTCTCCTCTCTGCCCTTGAACCCTGCAGTTTAAGATTCTAGAGACTGAGATCTGCATCACATTTCCTCTGTCACTCTATACCTCAGATTCAGTGCAAAATAACTTCCTCTTTGGGGGTGCATTTTATTATCTCCACTTCTCCATCCATTTAGCAGCCAAAGCCCTGCGTTCCCAAGAGAAGACAGAATATGTTGGATACTATAGTGCTTTTCTCTGAGACACACTTTTGTCCCTACAAGTATCCCAATGATACTATAACCTCCAAATTAACTTTTCTTGTCTCTGAACATTGAGTATTATCATTCTTTTGGGATAACCAAAGTTAACTTCAGAAGCTAAGAACTATGTTTAATTCTGTAAATATATGTGTCTATAGCCATTGAAGTTTTTTTTAGCTTTTTTAAGATGATCAATAGAGTAGAAAAAAGGATACAGATGAGAAGTTATGTAAACAAATCGCAAGCCTGGCATAGAAGCATGCTGCACAAGAGATGGGAGATTTCAGAGATTATTCAGACTCCAGCAGGAACTCACTCTCTGCCAAAAACATAGATTCTAATAACATCTTCATTCACCATAATAACAATGACTTTTCAAAGCGTAGGTGAAAATTCTGTAATAGATCTCAGTCTCACCCACAGGATGAGACTGGTTGCTAAAGTGAAAATGATGAACACCTGGAAAGTAAGTGAACACTCCCTCCTGGAATTTGTTTATAGAGGAGAGAAAAGTAGTTTGATGTATAACCTAGATTTTCAGAAAACATATTTCACAGCAGTCAGAGGAGGGATAGGTAGAAAGAATCTCTTGGATTAAAATTTCTATATTAGAAGTCATCTCAGAGGGAATTGGAAACTCTCAAGAATGGAAATCCTGAAGACACAAAGGGAAAAGATCCCAACAAGGAAGCCAACTCAACAAGCATAAGCAAGTGCTTGCTATGTGCCAGGAATTTTAAGACCTGGGAATATAAATATAAGCAGAATAAAAGGCATTTCCTACCTTCAAGATTACATTCTAATTGGGGGAGATGACATATAAGCAAAACTGAAAGAGAAAGTGGGCAATAAACATAGCCAGGATGAGATATGGGAGGACTGGAGATTTAAGAGTATAGCCTGTAAATTAATAAAAACATGACTGATCTAAATCTCTTCCTTAAAATGGAGATTCTGGGAGGAATCAGTCAAGCAAAGGGAAGCAATGAAAATTACACAAAGAAGTGGATGTGCAGTAAACTCACTAGGCCACTTAGATTTTGAAAAGATAAGCAAGGTAACATATAAAAGGCAAAGGAATAAATATAAAAGTGTGGCATAGTCTTGCGAAAATGGCATCAGGACTGAAATTTTAGAATGACCTGAAGCCATTTGAGGAATGCTAAAGACAACTAAAAAGATGTTTGTTTAAACTATTTTGGAAGAAAGAAAGGATCAAAGTAAGGCTCTGATTGTTGCTTGGTATTGGTAAAAGGATTACTAATTAACAACAGAGAGAAGTCAAAAGTGGTTGAATTACTTTGCTTCTCTTCTACCAAGGGGAATGACCTTTGATCTACAAATGACAGAACAAAAATTATTTATGATTAATTGATTCCCCACATAACTAGAAATAGGGATAGAAACTAGACATATAATTTCATTGATATGGGGAGTTCCCCGACAAGAAAATGCCCTCTATAAATGCAGGATATTTCCTTGTCTTCAATTTATAGTATTAAAGAGTTGCCTAGAGCACTGCGAATCTAAGAGATTTCTCCAGGCCAGTCTCTGTCAGGGTGAGGATGTGAACCCAAATTTTCCTGTCTCTGAAATCAGTTCTCTATCTCTTCTTTGACTCTTTGCCTATCTCCTGAGGTAATTGAAAGGATGTTAATGGAACACACCTTAATACTTGATGAATTCAAGTTATCCACCTCAGATGCACTGGATACTTGAGCACTGAAATATATAGCATATATTTCTGCTCAATGATTTTGAAGGTTTAAGAATAATGAAAAAGTTATCAAAGGACTAAAGAAAGATCAATGTTATCACACTTTAAAGAAAAGTATGAGTGCAAACTACAGTCAGTGAACTTGACTCTAGTTCTGAAGAACAATTTAGAATGTATCTTTTTAAATGGAAAATATAAATATAGAAAAGGAAGAAAAGTCATTATAAAGAACCAACATGGCTTTATCAAGGACAAGCCTTTCCAGACTAACTGAATTTCTTTTTTAAGCAGAATGGCTAAGCTGATAGGTCAGAATAATACTATAGAAAAAATGCTATAGAGATATCATTTTTAAAGTTTGCTAAATTAACTTATCCTATTTTTGTGGGGAATAAAATGTAGAAATGTGGATGAAATGATAATACATTCAGACAGATTAGGGATTGGTCAGACCCAGAGTAGGATTAATAGTTTAATATCAACTTGGCAGAAAGTTTCCAGGGAATCTCAGTTTGGCTCTATATTGTTATTGCTTAATATTTTTATCGGAGAGCTAGAATAAAGGCATAGATGACACAAAGGTAGAAGGGATAAAGAAAGAGCACACCCACTGGGAAAAAAATCAGGATCCTAAAAGATCTGGAAAAGTCAGAAAGAATTGGCTGAATCTAATAGGACCAATTACACTTGGGCTAAAAAATAACTTTATGAGCACAGGTTGGAAGGGAGAGAGTGGTTAGATAAGAGTTTATCTGAAAAAAAAATGGGGGATGTGGTTTTGTGATACACTAACAGCTCAATGTGAGTCAGTAGTGTGGTATGACAGCCAGAAAAGCTCATGTGATCTCTGGCTATACTAAAAGACAGAGCTTCTAGTAATTACAACGTAATAGTCCCTATGTATTCTGTCCTAGTAAGAATACACCTGGACAGCAATACTAGAGTAGTGTACTGTGTACAATTCTAGGCATCACAGTTTAAGAAGAATACTATTAAATTGAAGAGCATCTACCAGAGGACAAGCAAGGAGAGCTTCACTGGTTATATAGGTGAAGGAAGAGAAAATGTTTAGAAGACTCAGGAGGGACATGACATCTTCCTTTAACATTAAAGGGTTAATTTATGGGATTAGAACAAGAAGGATTTGACGTGTTCTATTTAGCTCCAGAGAGCAGAACCATGAACAAAAGAGAGGTTGTAAAGAAGGGAATTTTGGCAAGTCAAATGTCCTAACCTTTATAGCTGTCCCAAAGTAGAATGGTCTCCTTTACTGATTGGCTCTCCATCAGTGGAACTGTTTGAGCAGAGACTGGATGACAATTTGTTCGGTGTGTTATACTGAAGAATCCTTTCTAGTAGGGGTTGGATTTGTTGGTCACTGAGGTCTCTTTTGACTATCAAATTCATTTATTCTGTGATAATGAAAGGAAGAAGAGAATTCAATTTTGATGTATCATATAAATCAAAATTATTTCTCTTTCAGACACAGATGTTTTTTCTATATCAATGTGGTTAGTGAAGTAATTATTGGTGTGATTAGTGAAAATCACCCTCTGTTACATCATTGTTGCAGACATTTAGGGATAAAAATATGGGACGTTATCATGACAATTCTTTGATCAATACACATGCTATCGCTTTGTACTTCTTGTTCTCAGAAGAGCTCTTACTCTTCTCTATTCCCAATTCTAAGAAATGAAAGATTGAACCCACTCCATTGCCAGGTGCTGCTTGGTCAAGGTTGTCTCTTCAAACTTTCATTTCTTATGCCTTGATAGCACTTCAGCCCACTAGCTCTAATTAAGAGAGCCAGGCCCAGTACAACTTGGCCTACTTGTTGCCATACCTTAGCACAAAACCAGATTTATTAGCTTTAATTAGTTACTTAATTTCACATGGAATAAATTTGCATATTCTTGGGGCATGCTAAGTATAATTTTCCTTGATAGGAAGACAGAAAATACCACAGCACTGTAGTTTACAGTTTGTCCTTAGCAGGGGGCAAACTTCATGATAGAAGAAAGTATGAAGAAAATTATTTCTACAGACCATAATTATATCTGTAGAGTACTTTCTCAAAGCCTGGAAGGTTTAGCTATTTGAAAGTCTCCAGGAATTGATGAATTTATTTTTGCTCAGCCAATGACCAGGTAGGTTCTCATTCTAACTTGGTTAATGAACTTATTTAGACTCCATAAAGTAATCACTAAAAATAACTATTTTTCAGTCATTCAATAAGTATTTATTAAGAACTGACTATATTCCAGACACCAGGCTGTTAGGAGAAAAACAAAGGCAAAAGCATAGTTTCTTCTCTAAAGGAATATAAAGAGGGAGACAACATGCAAATACAAAATGTATACAGTATAAATGGAAGGTAATCTCAGAGGTTAAGTGACCAAAAGGAGGGAGGGGAGGAGAAAAATTGGAAAAAATCTTATGCAACCCTTTGACCAAGCAATAGCACTACTAGGTCTATATCCCAAAGAGATAAAAAAATAAAAAGAACAAGAACCTATGTGCACAAAACTATTTATAGCAGCTCTTTTAATGGCAGCATAGAACTGGAAATTGAGCATATGTTCATCAACTGAGTAAGGACTGAACAAATTTCTGTATATGACTGTGATGGAATACTATTGTGCTATAAGAAGTGACGAGCAGGATGGCCTCAGAAAAACTTGGAAAAATTTTCATGAACTGATGCAAAGAGAAATATGCAGAACCAGAACATTGTATATAGTAATAGCAGTATTGTATGATAATTAACTTAGCTATTCTCAGCAATATCTAAGACAATTCTGAAAGACTCATGAAGAAAAATGCTATCCATCTCCAGAGAAAGAACTGATGGAGTCTGAATGCAGATCAAAGAATATTTTTTCTTTACTTCATTTTTCTTGTTTTTTTTATCAGTTTTATTTCACATGACTAATATGAAAATATGCTTTGCATGACTGCCCATATATAACCTATATCAAATAACTTCCCTTCTCAGTGAAGAGGGAAGGGGAAGCAGAGAATTTGGAAATCAAAATTTTTGAAAAATGAATGTTAAAATTGATTTTACATGTAATTGGGAGAAAATGAAATATTAAAAACAAGAAAAAGCTTTGTGCAGAAGATGGGATTAGAACTGAGTGTTGAAAGAAGCAAAGGAAACTAGGAATGGGAAGTAAAAGGGAGAGGGGGAGGGCAGCATTCTAGACATGAAGGACAACAAGTGCAAATCAAATTGTTAGGAGATGGAGGAACTGTAAGTAATCTAAAATAGACTGTCTCGAGGATGATAAATGTAATACAGGAATGAAGAGAAGGGATCAAGTTGTGAAGTTTTAATGCCAGAGATTTTTATAGTTGATCCTTCAGGTAATAGAGAATCATTGTAGTTTATTGAGGAAAGAGGAGACACGACAAGCTTTTAATAAAATCACTTTTCCAGCTGAATGGAAGACAGATTGGAAGGGGAAGAACTTGATGCAGGGACAGCAATTAAAAAACTATTGCAATGGTTCAGACTAGAGATGATGAGAGTAGGAGCTATGTGGATGTATGAAAAATATTTGGCAGCTAAAAATAAGATTTGACAATAGATTGGATATGTGGGGTAAGTGGATACAAAGAAGGGAAGATGACACCAAGTTGGATAGCCTCAGATACTTGAAGGATGATGCAACCTTCAACAGTAATAGGAAATTTAGAATAAGGGAAATGTGGTGTGTGTGAACTAATGAGTTATGGCTTGGCTGTTTTGAGTTTGAGATATCTACAAGACATCAAAATGAAAACAATACAGTTAGTACATTGAACTCCTGAAAAAACTTATGGCTGAGTTGAACTCCTGAGAAAACTTATGACTGGATACCTAGATCTAAGTAATATCTGAATCAAGGTGATAATTAAACCCATGGGGCCTGATAAGGTCACCAAGCAAGATAGTATAGTGAGAAAAGAGAAGACCTATCACAGAGCCTTGGTTGGGGGAGAAACCCATAGTTAGTAGGTATATTCTGGGTAAAGATCCAGCAAAGAAGACTCAGAAGGAGTAGGAAGAGAAGCATGAGAGTGCATCATCACAACACAGTATGGGAGCATCCTGGACTTTCTGAACTGGAGTGAGAGGGAATTGGGCAAAGACCATTGTCTCAATGTGTCCACAGAACCACCAGTCCATTACCTCAGGGTACTCGATATGCATGCGTCTCTAGATTGGGTGTTAATACTCTGCATGAAATGAAAGTAAAATATCTTTGGCCTACATATGATAGTCTGAGATTTAATTTGATTTACTATATCCCCCTAAATGTTTTTTTAGGTCAGGGGTTCAAGAACCTGCAACCTCAAGGACACATATGGCCTTCTAGGTCTTTGGGTGCAGCCTTTTGACTGAATCCAAGTTTTACAGAACAAATCCTTTTATTAAGGGGATTTGTTCTATGAAGTTTGGATTCAGTCAAAGGGCTGCACTTGAGGACCTAGAGGGTCACATGTGGCTTCGGAGCTGTAGGTTCCCCACCCCTGTCTTAGGTGTATCTAATATTATCATGAACATTTTCCAAGAAAGTGAGGTGACCTTCTGCAGCATAGAAACATGTAAGTTAATTGATCATTTATTAAGGAAATAATTATTAAACGTCTACAATGTGTTGGGCACTGGATATATAAAGACAAAACTGAAAACAGTCCTTACCTTCAAGATGCTTATATCCTGCTGTTTAGAAACAGCATGTACTCTGATGAGTAAAGACAAATTATATACAAAGTATATTCAGTGGCAGGTGTGGTGCAGAAGTACTAACAAATGGAATCATCAGGAAACACCTCCTAGAGGAAATAACATTTGAGCTGGTCCTTGAAAGGATTTAGGAGTTCAAAGAATAAGGCAGAAAATTCCAACCATGGCAGTGCTCAAAGACAGGCAATAGTTTGGTGTGTACTGGCAAAAGCAAGTAGCCATTTTGGCATCACAGTGCATCATATGAAATCAGCCTGGAAACATGGGTTAGAATTAAATTGCAAACACATTTTAATGACAAACAAAGAAATCCTATTTTATTCCTTTGGCAAGAAGTTTGTAGGGTTTTTTTTGCGGGAGGGAGCAAGGCAATTGGGGTAAATTGACTTGCCCAAGGTCACATAGCTAGTAAGTATATTGAGTGTCTGAGGCCGAATTTGAACTCAGGTCCTCCTGCTTCCAGAGTAGGTGTTCTATACCCCTAAAGACTTTTTAAAAGGAAAGCTTCATGGACAAACCTATGTTTTGTCAGCTGGGGTGAGACCAAAGCAAGAGAGATGAATTAGTTAACTAGCATTTGTTAACAGGCAATAAACATTTATTAAGTGTCTACTGTGTGCCAAGCACTGTGCTGATTATAAATATCTGCTTCTTTGTATCTAAATTTTTGCTACAAAGGAGACTATGGTACCTGCAGGAGAGAGGTATGGATATGCTATAATTTGAGAAGGGAAAGATTACTTTTAGGAAGGTTAAGGGATGTATCATGAAGAAAGGGATTCCAGAGTGAAGATTTCTGAGAAGAAAACGGTTTATACAAGAAGAAATAATTTGCTTATTTAAGGGAGAAGGTAGCAGTAGATATGTGGGACAGGATTATCAAAGGCATAGAGTCAGAGGAAATCAGGATGACAATGAGGAAGAAGAGAATTCAATATCAAGGATATGCTTGAACCAACTTCTAAGCTGGCTGTTAAATTTTAAGTGTAAGCATTTACTCCCTGGACAATCAGCAAACACTGTAATTTAGGGTCTATTCATTGTTTTGTTGGTTGACAAGAATGAAGAACATGGGAGAAAATAGTAATAATGGAGAATAAATTTTAAAGTGTGTCTTGGTTTTCAAAGATGTTTGTTAAACATTTACCAACATATCCCTGGGTCAGATTGTAAAAAACCTTGATTTTCAGCATTATGTTTTTATTTTGTAGTTTATACAAGGCCACAGATTGTTTTTAAATAGTAGAATGACAAAATACAAACAGTTCTTTAGGAAAATTACCTGAATGGATAGGTGAAAGATGAACTGGAGAGAAAAGAGAATGAAGAGAGAAAGACCAGTTAAGAGGCTATTGAATTGTCTAGGTGAAAAAAGCCAAGAGACTGAAGTAAAATGTTTATAGCAGGAATAGAAAGGAGAAAACATAAGGAAGCTATATTGTTATGGTGGAATTGTCAAGATTTGGCAACTGATTGGCTGGGATTGAGGGAAGATGAGGGGAAAAAGAGTCAAAGATTGCTGTTTTCGGGGCAGCCAGTGTCAGGATGACCTGGGGATCAAATCTGGGCTTGGATACTCAGCACCACACCCAGAGATAACTGGCCGTGTAACCTTGAGCAAGTTACTTAACCCTGATTGCTTAAAAAAAAAAAAAGATTGCTGTTTTATAAACTGAAGAGTCTGAGAGGATTGTATTGTCATCAATAGAAATGGAGAATTTAGGGGAAAGAGTAGGTTTTGGAAAAGTTTTGAATTATCATGTAAATTTCTTCTTTATATTTTTCTTCCCTCCTTCACCCCGCCCTGACATAGAGATGCCTAGCAGTAGACAAAAATAGGGTGTGTGTGTATAAAATTATTCTATACATAGTTCTATTTATCAATTCTTTCTCTTGATATAGATAGCTCCTTCTTGTGCTCTTTATTTTTTAATTTGTATATTTATGATAATTAAAATGACTTAGTCATCCAAAGTCATTCTTAAAACAGTATTGCTATTACTGTATACAATGTTCTCTCGGTTTTACTCACTTTGCTCTTCACCATTTCATACTAGTCTTTCCATGTCTTTCTAAGACCAATGAGTTCATCATTTCTTATAGCACAGTAGTATTCCATCAAAACCATACACCACAACTTGTTTTGCCATTCCTCAATTGATGGAAATCCCTGCAAGCTTTAGTTCTTTGCCAACACAAAAAGAGCTGCTATAAACATCCCATTCACATTCAATATTGTAAGTACTATTTGTGAACTTCCCTCTACCTTATTTTTACTCACTATTTTCTTTCTCATCCTCCCTATCCCTCTTATCTTCTCTATCTACCTTCCCACTCCCCATCCCACCCACCCCTCCAAAGGATCCTCCCCACCATTTCCCCCCACTCTCCATACCCAATCCACACACCACTCCAAACGTCCCTGTTCCACCATCCCCAAGTTTTCTCACCTCTACATTTTCAGAAGATTTCTACACCTTTCCAGATGTACACATTGTTTCATCTTAAACCCAGATGAGAATAAGTTTCCAACATTGTCAGCTCTCCATCATCACCTGTTTCCTCTATATTAGTTCTTCCTTTCACACCCAATTTTTATAATATAATTGCTCCCTTTTGCCTTTTTCTACCCAATTTTTTTTCTTAGAATCACCCCATTATACACAACTCAGTCTCTACCTTTCTTTCAAACTACCTTATTAATGATGACAGTTTAAATAATGCTGATAACATTTTCGTATATAAATAAGTAAACAGACCTTAATCACTGCTTTATAATTATTTCCTTATATTTTTCTGGATCTTTTATATCAAATTTTTCACTGAGTTCTGGTCTTTTTGTTACAAATACCTGAAAATCTTTCAGTTTGCAAATGTCCTTTTTTTCCATTCAGAATTATGCTCAACTTTGCTGGGTTAATTATTCTAGCACATAACTCCAACTCTTTTGCTCTTTGAAATACAATGTTCCAAGACCTAGAGCCTTTTAGAGTAGAAACTATTAGGTTTTATTAAATCCTGACTATTTTCACAGTATTTAAATTGTTTTTTTTTCTTGTTGCCTCTAAGGATTTTTGGGAATTTTGGAACTTGGATACAGCATTCCTGTAAGTTTTCCTCCTAGGATCTCTTTCAGGTACTAAATGGTAGATTTTTTAAAATTCTACTTTACCTTCTTGTTCTAGAAATTCAGAGCAATTTTCCTTAATAATTTCTTGTAATATTGTATCCAGATTCTTTTTTTATCATAACTTTCAGGCAGTCCAACAATTCTTAAAATTGTCTCTCCTCAATCTGTTCTCCAGATCAGTTGTTTTTCTAATGAGAAATTTCATATTCTCTTCTATTTTTTCTAGTTCTATTATTTCTTGTTATCTTATAATGTCATTCAATTCCACTTGACCTATTCTAGTTTTCAAGGAGTTTTTTCTTTAAGATTTTGTATTTCTTTTTCCAATCAACTGACTTTCTTTTTATAATTTTCTTAGATTGCTCTCATTTTTTCCTAATTCTTCCTCTATCTCTTTTATTTGATTTTTGAATTCCTTTTTAAATTTTTCCAAGACCCTTTTTGGGCTTCTGACCATTTGATGATGCTCTTTTTTGAGGGGACAGAATGACTAGGGGTCCTAACTGTGGTTTAGGGAAGGAGAAGGGTCCATGAGATTGAGCCAAACAGAATTCAGAAAATAACAATATGGAGGACATGAGGCCTATGGCAATATTGCCTACAATGTGGAATTAAAACCTGATTATAATAAAAAACTGTTTAAAATAAAACAAAATTAAAATGAGCAAGCAAAGGAAGAAGAATTCAACCATAGATAGCTACTTTGGTGTAAAAGAATAATTGGGTTCACATTAAGAAGAAGATAGTGAGGTGGTTTTTTTTTGGGGGGGGGAACTTTTTTTGTTTGTTTTTCGGAGGGCAGTTGAGGTTAAGTGACTTGCCCAAAGTCACACAGCTAGTAAGTGTGTCAAGTGTCTGAGGCCAGATTTGAACTCAGGTTCTCCTGACTCCAGGGCCAGTGCTCTATTCACTGCACCACCTAGCTGCCCTGATAGTGAGGTTTAAAAAAAGCCATTCATATTGTACATGGGATTATATAAGTAGGTAGTTGGAAATTTCAGAACTAGACATCTATGGACAAGTTAGGGATACAGATATAGATTTATTTGTTAACTTGATAGAGGTGGTACTGAACTATGATAGGAGATAATGTCATGGGAGACAACAGAAAACAGCTAAAGCTTAAAATTTATAAGGTATGGAATGGGAGGAGGCTTAGGAGTAAACAAAAGAAACAAAAAAGGAATAGTCAGAGAAGTAGAAGGTAAACCTCAAAATTTCAAATACAAGTCAAAATACAGAGAGAGTATCAAAAAAGAGGTAATCAAAAATATAAAAAATTGCATAGAGGTCAAGGAAAATGAAGAAATTTTTTAAACCATGCATGTTAGATTGTGGGCGGGGGGTGTCATTAGTGACCTTATAAAGAGCAGTTTGGGTAGAATAGTAGAAAGACCAATAAGAATATGCTAGGGAATGAGTATATATTTAGGAAGTATATGCAGAAAGTATAGACTACTCTTTCTAGAAGATTAGTCATGAAGGGAAAGAAAGTTTAATAGACTGAGGTGACATCAGAATCAAAAGAAGTCATATCCTTTCAGAAATTTTTGTTGTTGTTTTAGGATAGGAAAACCTGTACTAAGCAGAAGGAATCAATAGAGAGGGAGAGTTTGAAGATACATAAGAGAAACAGGACTACTGAGGGAGCAAAGTCACAGTGGAAACCAGAAGGGATATGATCAAGGGTTCATCAAGGATTGTGGGGGGTGGCAGGAGCAGGTCTAGCCATAATGTCAAGAACAATAGACATTTATATAATGCTTTATATTCATGATCTCATTTTATGAGATCACAAACTTGTGAGGGACATGCTCTAGACAGAATTATCCCATTTCAGCTGATGAGGAACCAGAGCCTCAGAGAAGCTAAGTGATTTACTCATGGCCATACAGAGAAAATCCAACCAGTTACTTCCTGATTCCAATCAATGCCCTCTCCTCTGACTCATGAAGAAACCTTTGCAAAGAAGAGAGTCAACTCTTCCTCTAATCTGAGAAAGAAGAAACAGAAGATGGGAGAGGACACTGAGCACAGGAAGTGAGCAATGTGGGAGGTATGCATGTTTAAATGACAAGAGCCTAGACAGAATTCAAGTATTCAGGGAAAAACCAATATCTAAGTGATCCTAGAATTTTCCAGATTTTTAGTGCAACTTCCTTGGGCACTGGGCCCTATCCCAAATACCACTGTTACTTAGTCATGAACAATGATTCTAAAAAATGTTTTCTTAAAAAGAAATGCATAAAATTGGTAGTCTCTTTTCTACACTAATGCTGAGCTCATAGAACCTTTTCTCATGCTGGGTGACTGTTTTTCATTAAATGACTAACATGTCATTATTTAAACCAGAGTATCATTTGATTGCCATGGCACATTGAGTCTTGACATTTTCATTAAAGGGACAAAAGTAAATTACTATGTCCTTGACATTCAAATGATAAGTTTATTTTACTGACCTTTCATATGTGAAAGTCCATTTTTCTCATTTGGGAATCTAAGAAATGGAAAGGCTATAAAAACAGCATTTAGGCTCAAAAATTAATCAAACACACTGAGAAAGTTAAGAAACAATGAACTTGCAAATAAAGTGTTTGGCTGATTATGCACTACATAACAAGTAAAAGCAATTTAAAAATTCATAAACTAGAGTTGTCGTTGCACTTGTAATGTCAAAGCTAATCATTTGTTGTTTAAAAATGGTTTTATGCAGTATTTATGAATTTCATGACCAAGAATATAGCTCGTAATTACATGAGCAACCTGTTAAGTTAATACATCACTACGTCTGCATATACAAAATTTTCTACCTGCACTTCATTTCTATAAGCAATATAATATGGCTCTAGAGAGAGAAAATAAGGAAGGTCCAAAATTTAAAAAGAAGAAAGTAGATTGCATTTTAGCTGGAAAGTTATCACTTTCAGTTATCCTAAGCTGTTCTCTGACCCTAAAACATGTATTTTACACAATACTATTCTACCATTAACTCTATATCAGTGCAAATTTTAAAAAATGTGTGACCCAACCCAAATGACAATAAGGCACAAAGTGGGTAAAGATGGACTGTATTATATTTCCATTAACAACTTGCATCCATGATGACTATCACCCATGAAATGTGTGATGGGAAAAAATGGGGTAGTCGTGCAACAAGCATTAGGAGTAACAGATGAACATTCTAAGTGCTACAATGGTATCCACAAAATGTTAAAAAAAATTTAGCTAAAGGATTACCTTATTATTTGAGAGATATGCTCCATGGAGGATAGGATATAGGGGAGGACAGAGATGAGATGAAATCAAATGAGAAGTCATAGAAAAGTTGCTATCTGTACCTGTAGAGGTAGCAGCCAAGTTAACTATCAAAGTACAAAAATTTGTACCTTGACTTATACCTTGCCATGCCTACACGTAAAACATGATTTTTTTCTAGGTCCCTGGTATCACAAGGTAAAAGGTGTGGAATCCAAACATATGTGATATGGAAACACAAGTGTTCTCATTTCCTAAAAGCAGACTTACATGCTTAAAGCTATCAGTGGAACCAGATCAATAATTATAGAAATCTTTCTCTTTAGAACTGTTTTCCATTTCCTTGTGCATTGGACAATGATTAAGATTAATTATGACCAATCTATAATATGTAGTAATTAATTTTCCATTCTTCACATATGACAATATATCATTGACATAGGCTGAACATAAGTTTTGCATGTTTTTCCAGCTTTCACAAGCCAACATCACTTATTCACTCAATTATTACATTCCTAACTTCATTCTTGTGTGAGTGCTGACCAAGATTATTAGGTATACAGTTTATGGTCATGGAAGATATTGTGTGTGTTTTGGTAGTTTGTGTGCCTGTGACTTTTACCTCAATAGCAACATACCTTCGTAAAACATCATTTGAAGTTTTCTTTATAGAAACTTTCTATCTCTAGTGTTTGTTCCCAGCATCCCACCCACGCTTCCCCCCCCTTCACCTTCTTGTCAAGGCCAAGTCCAATAATGTATTTGCTTAAAGCAATGTTTCTGTATAATATCATCCTCCTCAATATATATATATATATATATATATATTAAATATATATTTATATATTTAAATATATATATATATATAACAAATATCTTGTTTAGACATTTTGATCTTAAAGCAATATCTTCCCCATATTTTGTACCTCCACAAAGCACAAATCCAATACTTCATTGTTTCATGCAGGTGCTTCCTGGATTCTTGAAAACTGTTCTAATAGTTTCCACACTGGAACAGCTTCAAGGATGACTCTGGCAACAAAATAAAATAAAACAAAGAACAACCAAGATAAGTACAGAGAGGCTCATCACCAATAGGGTAGGAACTTGGTATTGAATTTTGGGGGCACAGAAAATTGTGAAACAAATACAATACATAAAATGTCTCCTGGTCCTGTATGGCCCCATTTATATTTCTTGGTGGAATTGGTAGCATTTTTATATCACTTGGTGATTTCATCAGCTCCCAATTCATTTATTATCTCTATGAGTCTCAGACACCACTGGAAAAAAATGAAGAAGAAATTAAAACAATTATTAGGAGCTATTTTGCCCAATTATATTTCAATAAATTTAACAATAAAAATGAGATGGTTAAATATTTACAAAAAGAAAAATTGCCCATATTAAGAGAAGAGGAAATAGCATACTTAATTAACCCAATTTTAGAAAAAGAAATCAAATAAGCCATCAATGAACTCACTAAGAAAAAGTCCCTAAGGTCAGATGAATTCACCAGTAAATTCTATCAAAAACTTAAAGAACACTTAATCCCAATACTATATAAACTATTTGGGAAAATAAGCAAAGGAGCCCTGCCAAATTCATTTTACAACACAAATAAGGAACCAATTCCTGAACCAAAAACAGAAAAAGAGAATTGTAGATCAATTTCCTTAAAAGAATATTGATGCAAACATTTTAAAAAATACTAGCAAGGAGATTACAGAAATATATAACAAAGATCACACTATGACCAGGCGTGATTTATACCAGGAATGCAGGGTTGGTTCAATATTAGGAAAACTATCAGACGAATTGGCCATATCAGTAACAAAACCAACAGAAACCATATGAGTATCTCAAGAGATGCAGAAAAAAAGTCTTTAAGAAAATATAAACCCATTCCTATTAAAAACACTATAGACCATAGGAATAATGGAACTTACCTTAAAATAACAAGTAATATTTCTCTAAAACCATCAGCAAGCATTGTCTGAAATGGGGATTAGCTAAAAGCTTTCCTAATAAAATCAGAGGTAAAGAACCAATGCCCAATTATCACCAATATTATTCAATATTGTTCTAGAAATGCTAGCTATAGCAATAATAAAAGAAACAGAAATTTAAAGAATTACAACAGGCAATGAGGAAATAAAACTATCACTCTTTGTAGATGATATGATGGTATACTTAGAGAATTCTCAAAAATCAACTAAACAACTATTTGAAGTAACTAACAACTTTAGCAAAATTGAAGGATACCAAAATATCCACAACAATCAACATTTCTATGTATTGCCAAAATGTCTAGTAATAAGAACAGAAAGATAATTTCAATTTAAGATAACTATAGACAATATGAAATACTTGGGAGTCTACTTACTAAGACAAACCCAGGAACTAAATGAATACCATTAAAAAACATTTTTCATAAAAATAAAGTTAGTTCCAAGCAATTGGAAAAAAAATATTAATTGCTCATCAGTAGGCCAAGCCAATAAAATAAAAATGAAAATTTGATCCAAATTAACCTACTTATTCAGTTCCATGCCAATCAAATTATCAAAAATTATTTTATAGAACTAGAGAAAATAATAACAAAATTCATCAGGAAGAACAAAAGGTCAAGAATGTCAAAGTAATCAATGAAAAAAAAAGTGAGGAAAGGTAGCCTAGTCATTACAGATCTCAAACTGTTTTATGAAGTGATAATTATCAAAATGTCAGTTGTTTAGTATTTGATAAACCCAAAGATGTAAACTTTTGGAACAAAAACTCATTATTTGACAAAAATTGCTGGAAAACTGGAAAACAGTATGGTAGAAACCAAGTATAGACCACCAGGGTACATTATTTAGATGTAAAAGGTGATACCATAAGCAAATTAGGGAAACATGGAATAGTTGTCAGATCTATGAGGGAAGAACTTAGGACCAAACGAAAGAGGGCATTATGAAATGTAAAATGAATCGTTTTGATTATATAAGATTTTTAAAAGGTTTTGCACAAGTAAAGACAATGCAAGCAAAATTAGAAGAAAAGCAGAAAACTGGGAAGAATAATTTTACAGCAAGTTTCTCTAACAAAAGCCTAATTTCTCAAATATATAGCAAAGTGAGCCAAATTTATACCTAGTTGACAAATGGTCAAAGGATATGAACAAGCAGTTTTCAGAAAGAGAAATCAAAGCTATAGTCATATAAAAATGCTCTAAATCACTATTGATTTGATAAATGCAAATTAAAACAACTTTAAGGCAGTACCTCATACCTATCATATTCACTAATATGACAAAAAAAGGAAAATAATAAGTCTTGGAAGAGAGGTGGGAAAACTGGGACACTAATGCATTATGGATGGAGTTGTGAACTAATCCAACCATTCTGGAGAGCAATTTATAGCCTAAAGGGCTGCAAAACTCTATATATATCCTTTGATACAACAATACCATTGCTAGGTCTGTATCCTAAAGAAATTTTTTTTCAAAAAGTGGGGGGAGAACCTGTTTGCATATACATACATATGTGTATATATACACATACATATATATATATATACATTCATATATCAGCTCTTCTTGTGGTAGCTAAGAATTGGAAATTGAGGAGATATCCATCAATTGGGGAATGGCTGAAAAAATTATAGTATATGATTATAATGGAATATTGTGCTATAAGAAATGACAAGCAGACAAATTTCAGAAAAACCTTGAAAGACTTACATGAAATGATGCAAAGTGAAGTTAAAAGGTCATTGTACATAGTAACAGAAATATTGTAAAATGAAGAACTGTGACTGACTTAGCTATTCTCAGCATTATAATGATCCAAGACAATCCCAAAGTACTTATGATAAAAAAAAAATTCTACCCACCTCCAGGGAAAGAAATGTTGTTGCCTGAATATGGACTAAAGCGTACTATTTTTCACTTTCTTTCTGCCTTCCTTTCTTTTGATTCTTTCTCTCTCTTTGTACAAAATGACGAATATAGAAATGTTTTACATGATTACACATGTATAATCTATATTAGACTGCTTACCATTTCAGAGTGGGAAGGGGAGGAATAGAATTTAATCTCAAAACTTCAGGGAAAAACAACAAATGTGAAAAATTGTTTTTACATGTAATTGGGAAAAAAAGAAAATATTTTTGAAAATAAAAAATAAAAGAATAGGCAAGTTTTAATGAATGACTTTTTATAATAGATGACCACTTTTATGGTCATATAATTGACTGACATATATAGAAAATATGAGATCCTTACAAGTTTATTGTTTGCTTATTTTACAAAAGTCAGAGCTAGTTTGCCTCTGCCAAGTGTATCTGTACATATTCTATATATAGTATATCTCTAGAGAACTAACCTCTGAGTCAAGAAGGAGACAAGGCATAAATCTATGACTTTCTGACTCTAAAGCCAGCTCTCTATTCATCACTGCCCCTCACTAATAGTCTAAGCAAAAGAAACATTGCTAAAGATGAAAAATATTACTATGAGCAATAAAATTCAAAAGACTTTACACCATTTAATTCATTTTTAATGAACACATGCTTGAATATTGATAGTGGAAAGAAAATACATATTTTCAAGAGACAAAGTCAAAGAAAGGCAAAATAGAAGGGTGTTTTTTTTAGGGTTGTGGTTTTTTTTTTGCTTTCTTGTGATTTTTCTTTACCTAACACTTATAATCTAATAATGCACTTGCCCACACTTACTGCATTGCATATTAAATACTGGAATTAGGAAGACCTGGGTCAAAGCCTGCCTTTCGCAAATGTGATCCATGTGACCCTGGACAACTCACTTATCCTCTCAGTGCCCCCAGGTACTCTTTAAGATTATAAATTATGGAAAAGTTGCTGATCTGCATATGTGATGGGAGTTTACCCAGCAAGAGTAGGGAGTTTCAACAGTTCTGCACAGTGATGCAATCACAGATCTGGAAATTGAACTGGCAGAAACAGAGAGAGAACACATATAAATCTTGCTAATTAATTATAACCAAGGGGTCAAAACCATCCCATCCCAGTTTGCCCATCTTGTATCTAAAGGATATTGATACATCTTTCATCTAAAACACAGAATTCTAAACATCTTGTGCTCTCTTCAGATAACTCAAAGGAGCATTGATGAGATCCAAAACTTTCTAAAGGCTTCTTTGAGATTTCAGATGTTCAAGAAGTATAATATAATGAGTATGTTAAATATTCATTCCTAAAGATTCTCTGAGACCTAATGAATATTAAATATTAAAGGGAGATCATCAGAATAACAATATATTTAAACACTCTTCCCAGAAATCTCTTCACTAAAATGAAATTTAATATTAACCTTCCAGTTTTTCCTAAGATATCAACAAACTTTCTATAATACATCAACATAAAGAAATATGTTGATTCAAATTTTTTAGTCATTTGCAAAGGTATGTCTTCATACAAGGACCCATGCAATACATTTCTCCAAGAATTTAGCACCAGGAATGAGATTTCCTCATCATATGAATATGTTTACTCCGTTTAATTAGAGAATTGTATATGCTCCAGAATACAGCTGTTGGAAGATGTGAGGAAGCAAAAGTGAGGGGAGATAGTTAAAAGGACTTGAAACTCACAGGGAGCATCTCTTGGCAAAACTGGAATATAGGCCTTGTTGGACTCCTCTCACTCACACACATGATGTTCACATTTAATGTATATGCTGAACCTAGAATTGTTTGTTGATAGTGATTTGGCTCTGATTTTCAATCCTGTCTTTTCTCATTCATGTTAATGAATGATTGACTTGAGGACTTTGCTTATGACTTTCAATTTATGGTCAATCAATCATCTAGCATTATGGGGTACTTACTATGTACCAAATTCTGGGCTAGGTGCTGGGTATATGAAGACAAGGGTGAAACACTCCCTGGCCTCAAATTGCTTATATTCTATCAGGGAAAAAAAAATCTGTACATAAAGATTTTTATACAAAATACATGCAAAATGGGGATTAATGTATGAGTGAATAAAAAAAACCTTTATTAAGCATTTGCTAAGCTGCAAGCACTATGCTAAGTTCAGGGTAAATAAAAAGAAGATATAGATAATTTCTCTCTCAAGACTCATTCTAATTGGGAAAGACAACACATATAAGAGACTTTAGATATAGGACAGATGGAGAGACCCAATGTTTCTTAAGGTGAATCAGTAAGAAAGATGGGATTGCCCAAGGGTGTGGAGGGAGTAGCAGGGTAGATGGCAATGCTCAGTCATACCAATATGCAATAGAAGTTTAGATTGTTGAACCAAGTGGTCTTTGGAGTGAGGTAGAAAGACTCCTGGGAAGGATGAGTGGTTCTCTATCTTACCAGAAATATTTCAGTTGTCGAATCCCTGCTCATCAGTGCCATGAGCAAAGAAGTAGGAAGATTCTGGTCTATGACTACTGGGAAGGGAGGATTAGAGTGGAGTCATCTCAGGTCAGTACCATCTGCCTCCGCAATATGCACTCTAGTTTTTTAACTTTGTTTTTATTTATCTTATTATCTCTTAGAGTTATTAATTTCTATTTGACCAGTTCTAATTTTTAGGATTTCTGATAGCTTGTGAGGTTTTCTATCTCTTACACTAATCCTTCCAAGTTTTTCTGCCATGGTCTTCAATTCTTTTACAATTCTTTCCTCTAGCACTCTTTTCATTTATCAAATCATTTTTGCTGCTGCAATATTCTCTGAGTGCTAAGTGATATATTCTTCAAGGATCTTAGGTTGATGACCTAAGCAGTCTCAGCGCACTGAAAATAGCCAGCTCTAGGACAAAATCAGATCACTACCATCCTGCTTAGAGTTTTACAAGCTCTTGACCCAATTTGGGGAATAGGCACCACAACTGCAGGCTTGCCCCTCAGTGCAGCTCCAGTAGACTGCTGCTGGCCCCAGTCACAGTTAGCTAGCTGTATTTCTTCTGTACATCTAAGTAATAGAATGCTAAGCTCCCCCTTGCTTTGAGTCACCTGACTTGTTTACTCACTTCCTGGCTTCAGAGCAATGTGGGATTAAATCTGAGAGCTACTCCAAGGTCACAGCCACACAACTGCTCATTTCTCTTACTGATCTTCTAGTACATGACCTCAAGCCTGTAACTGCCCCTTACCTTAGTCTGTCACCCTCAGCTGCAGGTCACCTCCTCATTCTCTACTGGGTATGCCACACACTCTGGGCTTCAGAGAAACAGAGTGGAAAACTGGCATCTAGGGGTGGCCAGGTAGCCCCGTGAATAAGAGCACTGGCCCCAGTGTCAGGATGACCTGGGAATCAAGTCCAGGCTCAGATACTTAGCACCACACCCAGAAATAACTGGCCATGTAAACTTGAGCAAGTTACTTAACCCCAATTGCTTAAAAAAAAAAAAAAAGCTGGCATCTGTTCATGGTCCCTGCATACTCAGGTCGCCTCTGTCTTGGATTCAAGACCTCTTTTTATCTTAATGCACAGTCAGAGGTCCCAATTTACTTCTCCCTCTGGAAATGTTTGTAGAATACTCTCCAGTCAGGCTTCATCCTCATTGTCTACAGATATCTCTTTCTCTTCCAATGATAACCTGGGCTGAAAAAATTACTCATTATGATTTTTCCTTGATTTTGTTAATCATGAACTTTTCAGGTATCTGGAAAAAATTACTCCAGGAGTAATTGTGAAATTGGGAGTGGAAACTGTACTGCTGCTCCCTCTTACTCTACCAATATGGTTTGTCCTTATTATAACTTTTCTTGTATTAGACATTATATACCTTTAATGAAATTTAGAATTGCTTTCACTTTTTTGGCTATCATTTCACCTTAGAGACTCCTATTTAGCTTTTGATCAGCTAAAATCTCCCAAGTTTTTCACATGAATTACTGTCTATGCATTTGTCCGATACTTATGCAAATAATTTTTTAATACATGTATAAGATTTGAAGATATTTTTCCTGAAGTCTTTCTTATTTTTAAATTAATTTTTATTTTTCAATAAGCAGAGATTTTTAATCTCTTCTCTCTCCTACCCTATTGAGAAAGAAAGAAAAGAAACTTTATTATAAACAGATCTAGTTAAGCAAAACCAATTCCCACATTGATCATTTCTATATCTATACTCTAAGTATGTCACTTCTCTATCAGAAAATAGATAACATGTTTTATTATGAGTCCTTTGGAATTAATTTTGGACATTTTATTTATCAATGTTCCTAAGTCTTCCTAAGTTTATGCCTATATAATACAGTTACTATTATATAAAATGTTCTTTTGGTTTTGCTCACTTCACTCTTCATCAGTTTATATGTCTTCCCCAGTTTCTCTGAAAACTTCTCCTTCATCATTTTTCTAACACAATATCATTCTATTACATTCATGTACCATAACTTATTCAGCCATTTCCCAACTGATGTGCACTCACTAAGAGCTGCTATAGATATTTTTGTACAGCCTTAGTCAGAATTTGGTTTTTTTAGATCTAATTCCTCCCTTAATCTAGCCATATTTATTTCCCTTTTGCTATTATTCTTGCCTTCATTTTTGTCTTTTCAGTAACATGTATTTCTGTATTTAACTTTATATGGTTGTATATTCTTCACTCCTTCGACCAATTCAGATGCATATAAAAGGTTTCTGGAATAGAGCTAAGCTGTACTTTTCACTACTCTACCATATTGATGTTTATCTTATTAGATTCAATTCATTATTTGTCTACTGAGAACTTTTGGTAATAAAATTACTTAGCTACTTCTCCAAGATTTTATGGCATCTGAAAATTTGATAAGCATGCCATCCAAACCAATGACAAAAATTTTAAACAGAACAGAGGCAAGCACAGATTTTGGTGGCACTCTACTAGTGACCACCCTCCAAACAGACATAGATTCTTATTATTTCACCAAATTCCAAAATGCTAACCCAAATATATCTCACCCCTCTCATCCTTCCACAACAGTGACTAAAATTCTATAATTAGACATTGGAATTTAACATTGAGGTCTCCTGGGTCTTCTGTGAAACAAACACCCTTGGGAGGGATAACACAGTAAACCACAAGTCATTAATCCCTTAGTGTGAACAATAACTCCTATTTTTACCAAATTTGATGGTTCCCAGATTGTTTTTCCAACCACAACTTGTGAAGTACACAGTGCAAATAGTGACTTATTTTTCTAGATGAAAAAATAAACCTCAGAGAGTTAAAATGAATTGTTCACACTCACATAGCTATGAAACATCAGAGCTAGGACTTGATTCTTCTTCTGACTGTTTTGTCATCATTCTTTCAAAGTCAAGGTAATCTTATCAGACCACTTCACAATGACTAGTATACTATACAGTCAAAAACCCACAGTAGGATACTGGTGACCTGGAAAGGAGACATTTTTTCCAACTCCACTCTTCAGTCACCAGACTTCAACTCTTTGCCACCAGTCTTGGCCCCATCCTGGTATCTCCTCCACACTCCTCACTCCCCACCCATTCCATCTCCCCTTTCTGTGCTGTCATCTTCCAATATAATGTAGGCTCTTTCAAAATAAGGATTGTCTTTTTTGCTTGTATTTGTATGTGCCAAGCTAGTGTTTGATACAGATATAATAAAAACTTAATAAATGCTCCACCCATACAATGCCATGAAGGAAAAAGACCCAGAAAAGGCACACATAGGCACTGTGAATTAGAAAATATAACATCTGCTCTCACGGGATTAAGCCTTTGAGGAGGCACGACAGAAATGTAAATAACAGCAAAGATAACACCAGTATCTGCAAAGTGCCTTATACAATAAGTGCTAGAAGAAAAATATTCAGAGAAGTAAAAAAATCATACAGCTGGAGTAGCCAGAGGAGGTTTCATTAAAGAAATAAAATTCATGAGGTGGCTAGGTGGTGCAGTGAATAAAGCACTGGCTCTGGAGTCAGGAGGATCTGAATTCAAATCCAGCCTCAGACACCTGACACACTTACTAGCCGTGTGACTCTGGACAAGTCACTTAACCTCAACTGCCCTCCAAAAAGCAAAAACAATAAAAAAGAAAGAAAGAAAAATAAATAAATTTGAGCTGATTCTTTATAGAAGGATAAATCCAGGTGTGGAGAAGGCATTCTTGGCAATGAGTGAAAGTTGTGGAAGCCAAGGTCACCATAGTTTGTACAGGTAACAATGGCTAAACCAGCTTTTACTGGAGTGTAGAATTCATGTAGACAAGTAGAAACAATTTTAGACTGAAGAAATTATATATAGATATATATACATCTATATGTATATATATAACATATACACATACATATAAATATAATGGAATACTATTATGCTATAAAAATGACAAAATGGAAGAGAAGACTTGTATGAACTGATGCATATTGAAGGGAATAGAACTAAGATAATTATTTATACAACAAAAACATGATAAAAAATAACTTTGAATGACAACTCTAATAAACCATGATTCCAGAAAACTGGTGATGAATGATGCTTTACTGCCTTTCTGACAGAAAGGTAATGACTTCAAGTTGTGGAATGAGATGTAAATTTTTGGACATATAGGAATGTATACTATTTAATTATGCATATTTGTTACAAAGATTTTTCTTTTCTTTCTTTTCAATTAGGAGTAGGAATGAGACAAAACAAGTTCTTATTGACTGAAAGGTTAAAATAAAATTTTTAAATGAATAAAAATAATAAAATTTTAGAGATGAATGCTAAAGCAGTGAATGTAGTCTTCAATTTCATTCTAAGGAATTTGTACTATGTCCCATTGGAAATGGGGAACTGATAATCCTATTTTAACAAGGAAGTAATAGATACAACATGGCATTTCAGGAATCTTAATCAGTTAGGAGCAATATAGGATAGATTGAAATGTTCAGGAAGTTATCACAAATGCTCCATATTTGAGGTGGTGGTGATGGCCTGGACTAGGGAGATGGCAAGGGACATAAAAATGAAAAAAAAAAAGATTTAAGATGAAGATTTTATCCTTTTTTGCGTAATGAACACTTTGTGTCATGAACCCTTTGACACGATGAAACCTATGGATCCCTTCTTGGAAAGCAATTTAAAGTATATAAAACGATATACATAGGATAACAAAGGAAATGAATTCTACTGCAATAAAGTTATCAAAAAAATTTAAAACTTGAGGTTTTGAACCTTAGGCTAAGTTGGGTCCCTGATTAAGGGATATTATAGAAGAAAGAGTAAAAAGGCAGGCCATGCTGTGAGAGTAGGAGAGGAAAATATCAGGGATTCTTCATCCAAGAAATTCTTTGAAACAAAGGCTTAAAGTCCAAGGATTTTCATCTGGATGACTAGGGTCTGATTTCCCATTGTCCCAAGCAGCAAGTACCAAAAGGCTAGCCCATTGAATTTCTATGATCCCTGAGTTACCCCTAATAGGATCTATCTTCTCATCACAGAGTCCAAAAATTGTCTTCCAAATTAAAGTTTATATAATACAAAACTCAAACTATTGGTGGTGGTCCTGATGTAAAAAGAAAGATATTTCCCCAGTTCTTCCCTCCACAAAGCCATGGCAAAATCATTTTACAAGATCATTTTAATGGAGAAAAGCAACAATTCAGCCAGCCTTGCCTCCTGCAGCTGGAACAACAAAATGATCTTCCTTGTTGTATTTGAAACATTTGAAGCTTGTAATACTTAAGGGTTTATAGTTATCTCTCCTGCACCACAAATTTGACTAACAACCAAGCATATAAACTCCACTGAGTCCCTTTCATGGCTGAATACTGAGGGGTGAAGCTTAGCTGCACATCATCTAGGAGAGAAAAATTATTTTCCTATGCATGACAATTTCCCCAATGAGTTTGATGGATGTGTTCCATGATGAGAAGACTTCCTGAGTAGCCCTTCTGAAACTAAGCCTCCCAAACTTTTTTTTTTCCTCTCCCTATGTTAGGTCTATGAAAAATAAATGACAGAAATAATTCAAGTCTAGGATTTGAGGAAAGACTTGTGCAACTTAGCAGAAAATGGGATTCTACAAAACACCTACAACAAGGCTGAATAATAAAAATGAAAGTTTATGTTGGAGACAAGGATAATGACAATCATGGCTGAATATAAACAAAACATACAATGAAATTTACTCACCATTCCAGAATGAAAAAATGACCTAACCCCATGACCAAACTCAGTAAGCTTATCACAAAAGAGAAAGAAAATCAATAGAGCTGATCGTCGGATAGATAGACTAACGGTAGGGATAACTAACCCAGAAATTAAATTGAACTGAATTTGTCAGGCTTTCAGTGGCAGAACAATTTTTGTTTTGTCTTGATTTCTTACATCTTTTTTTAATAAAGATTTAACTAACAATTCTGTTACCTAAGATAAATTCAGTTAGTAGAGGTCAGGGGAAGGGGGAGAGAAGGTACACATTGGGGTTATGGCATCCAGTTCCCCACGAAGTCCAAACCAACCCCTGCAGTAAATTGTGTGACTAGACTATACCCCTCAATTGCCAGAAGTCTGAAAAGGGTAAATGGGATAAGTTGTTGTGGGGGGATATGAGCCCTAGGCTCAGATGGAGATAGGAGCCTAAGGCATAACAACCTTGTGGTGGACAAGAGACGGAACTGTAATCCTGTACTGTAAATAACTGTAGTGTGGAAGACGCTAGAGATGCCTACAATACAGGATTATGATATGTGCATAGAGGCAGTGCTCTTCCCCAGAGGCCAATGTCCTAATGCAAAGTCTTAGCTACCCTGCCCTATTTATTGCTCTGAACTTTAAGGAAAACAGGGTGAAGCTCATTGAACACTGTACAGTCATTCTAGGGGTGAAAAAAACTACATGGAATAAAGGGAATAAAATGGAATACTTGAAGGGATGTGCAGCTGCTTTCTGTATAATTTAACACTGTGAGCTAACTGGCATACTTCAATTCTTGAAGCTAACTATGAACTAAAATAAAATGAAACAAGCTGCTCTCTGTAGGCATTTAAATAGTTATTAAAGTAGACAGCTTCCCTCCATGGATCCATTTATCATTTGCTTTGAAAACAGTAATAACTCTCACGTCATACTGCATATAGTTTCATCCACTTGTGGCAATTAGTGGAAAATTTTTGCCCTTGTCCAAAGAACGTTTACAGGCAACAAAAAAACATCCACAACACTCTAAAGATATTAATCTGGGAAATGCTTTTGCCAGAACCTAGAATGATGGGAAAAGAATTTATCCTCTACAAAACTAATAGCAGCTTTTGGTCTGAGTTGTAGCAAGGGGCTGTGAAAGCAGCTAAGAGTTCCCCAGCTTTCGGCCCTCTCTCACCATTCGGCCCATCACCTTCGCCAAGGACTTCCTGTCCGGTGGCATCACAGCAGCTGTCTCCAAGACCAAGGTGGCCCCCATTGAGAGAGTTGAGCTACCATTGCAGGTGCAGCATGAAAGTAAACAAATTGCTACAAATAAGCAGTACAAAGGCATAATGGACTGTATAGTCTGAATTCCAAAGGAACAAAGGGTGCTTTCCTTCTAGAGGGGTCACTTAGCAAATGTCATCAAATATTTCCCCACCCAGGCCCTTAACTTTGCCTTTAAGGATAAGTATAAGCAGGTGTTTTGGGGGGAGGGGAGTGGACAAGCCCACACAATTTTGGAGGTATTTTGCTGACAATCTTGCCTCTGGTGCTGCAGCTGGAGACACTTCTCTGCTTTGTCTACCCCTCAGATTTTTCGAGAACCAGCTTCGCACTGATGTTGGAAAATCTGGCACTGAGGGAGAATTCAAAGGCCTGGGAGACTGCCTTGTGAAAATCACCAAGTCTGATGGAATTCAGGGCTTGTATCAAGGTTTCAATGTCTCACTGCAAGGGTATCGTTATCTATAGAGCAGCTTACTTTGAAATCTATGATACAACAAAGGGTATGCTCCCAGATCCTAAGAGCACTCATATTGTGATAAGCTGGATGATTGCACAATCACTGACTGCAGTAGCAGGTGTGGTCTCCTAGCCCTTTGATACAGTAAGATGGCCAATGATGATGCAGTCTGGGCACAAAGGAGCTGATATCATGCACACTGGGACAATTGACTACTGGAAGAAGATTGCTAAAGATGAAGGGGCAAAGCTTTCTTCAAGGGTGCTGTTCCAGTGTTCTTAGAGACATGAGTGGAGCTTTCGTGCTTGTCCTGTACGATGAATTGAAGAAAGTAATCTAAGTACATCCTAACTGAAAAAGGGACCAGTGAATATAGATCATGTAGAATACTTAACCACACTTAGCATTTTGGGCCATTGACCTTCAAGAATTTCCTGTTGCCTTTTTATCCAGGCCAGATCATGTCTGTAGAGGAGCCAGGAAAAGCTCTTAGAAAAAGGGACTCATTTGTTGTGATCCATTATTCACATAGTGGAACTGATGATGATCCAGTATATTGATTTTATTGGTTTTGGGAAAAATAACAGTTACTGTGGGTCCAAGGAGGCAGATCAGATTAGACCATCTAGTTTAAATGCTCTTTTGTAGGACCATAAATTTACTTTTAAGTATTTTTTTTTTTAAGCAATTGGGGTTAAGTAACTTGCTCAAGGTTACACGGCCAGTTATTTCTGGGTGTGGTGCTGAGTGTCTGAGCCCGGGATTCGATCTCCAGGTCGTCCCAACACTGGAGCCAGTACTCTTACTCGCTGAGCCACCTGGCTGCCCCTTTAAGTATTTATTTTAAAAAAAATCATGCCTCCCATTTGTACTTAAGCACTATATATACTGTTTTGCGCAGCTATTTGGCAGTTATGATGATTTGTGTTGGGCATTCTGCTGTAAAACATTAAATACACAGAAGACTAAAAAAAAACCTTACCCACCAATAACCAGTTGTGTGTACATAAATACATAAGCACATATTCTCTGAAAAGCATGACACACTTTTAAGTTTTGTATGAATTATTGGCATTTTCTCCAACTTTCTTAAGTCTAGAAAATCAACAAAATAGTAAATCAATTTCTGATTTGTAGCATTTACCGATTTCAGAGGTGTAAATGCTCACACTAAAAACTTAACAACCTTCTCTCTCCAGCCAGCCAATTCCACTGTCCCCATAACTCTACATTAACTTAATAGTACTACATAATATAACCCTACATTAACTTAAGAAGTTAATACAGGGGAAAACCCTTTTCTGTTGACTTTTGGCCTTGGTTTATGGTCACTAGAGTTTCTAACTTCTTGACTGTTAATGGCCCTTCGCTAGACTTCAGATCAGCTCCTTCTTGCTGAAATATTTGTGACTTCAGGTCTCACATTGTTGAGGATTTATCCAGTTCAACTTGTAACCAAATACAATAGAGCAAATACACCAATATAACAAAGTTTTAAAGCAAAGGGGACATTCTCATTTCATCAGCCTTGTGTTTTCTTAAAATAGAAATGGAAAATAAGAGGGTTTTTTGTTTGTTTGTTTGCCAAAAGGTCTTCTCACTATGCTTCTCAAACTTCAGAAAAGAAAATCACAGAAGCAAGAAATTCAGAGAGGAGGATAGTACAGAGATTAATTGTTGAGGGTGTGAAAGGAGTGACACCAAGACTGAAAGTTTTATTTCATAATGAGACAGATATATTTTGGTCACAGACTATACATAACCTTAGATGTAGCTGAAAAATTTGAAATCAAAAGGAAATAATAGCTAGGTGGTTCAGGGAAGAAAGCACTGAGCTCGGAATCATAAAGATTCCCCCTCTTCCTGAGTTCGAATCTGGCTTCAAATGCTTACTGGCTGTATGACCCTGGGCAAGTCATTCAACCTGTTTTCTTCAATTTCTCATCTGTAAAATGAGTTGGAAAAGGAAATGGCAAGTCACTCTAGTATCTTTGCCAATAAAATCTCAAATAGGGTCACAAAGAATCAGATATGACAAAAACAACTGAACAACAACAACTTCAAAAGGTTGTTGTGAGGAACAAATGATCCTTACTTTATTTTAAAGTCCCATATAAATGACAGCTATCATTATCACTAATTGAAAACATATATCCTCATTAATAGCTGATCATTTTGTCACTTTTGTCAGTAGGCAAAACATCTTAACATAGAAATAAAGGTAAATTTTCTGAGCTATCAGGACAGGGAATGGACAAATTTTTTTTTGAAGGTGGGAAGGCAGGGCAATTGGATTTAAGTGACCTGCCCAAGGTCACACAGCTAGTAAGTGTTAAGTGTCTGAGGCCAGATTTGAACTAAGGTTCTCCTGACTCCAGGGGCAGTGCTCTATTCACTATGCCACCTAGTTGCCCCAAGTATGAACTGATTTTGATCTATGTCACTAGAGGGACAATTAAAAAAATAAACATGAAATCCTAGACCATTTGAGATTTGAAATCAAGTGTATAAACTGGTGAGCAAAGAAAAAGTGGATAGTGTATAGAATCAAATGACCTTGGCTAAATGTTACTCTTCTAAAACTTTGCCAGGAATTAAAGCCAAACTTACTGACCTAGAGTTCACAAATTCCCTTCCCTTCCCCCTACCACACCACCACTTTATTTTTTAACATTGGGACAAGTTCCTTCATTTTCTAGAACATTTGGAATATCATTTATAGTAACTCACAAATCACATGTGCCAGCTCTTTCAGTTCTCAGGAATATAGATCATCTACACAAGGAGATAAACAGCATGTGGAATTTGCTTCTTAAACTACTAGGAGCAAGGAAATAACCACCCCAACAATTATTATAGAGTGTTGTTAGGAGATTATCTCTGGATACCTACATGCTTATAAGAGTATATTCACAAACTGTGGTGAAATTATTGAGGAAAATTCAAATCACCACTACGGTGTCATTTCAAATCAACAATTATTTCTTTACAACAAATTTACTACATGCAAGTTATTATGGTAGGCTTTGGGGATAAAAGGTGAACTATTTATTCCATGCTTTCAAGGAGTTTTAATTCTACTGGATTTGAAGATTGGTAAATGCCTCCTTTGAGTACAGTAGAAAGTTGAAAGATCCATAACCTATACTCTTCAGGGAAGAGGCTTACTAGCCAAAAGATTCCCCAGGAGGAAGAGTGAAATGACAAAAAGTGATACTTAGCAGAACTTTAACCTTCCCTACAAGATGTGTGCTTTTGAAACATAGGATATGTAATGGAATTATGCTGTTAGGTGATCCTAAAGCTATATGACTGACTGAAAACCAACTGGAACACTTAAGATGTTCACCAGGTAGCAAACGATTCAGCACCTGGAAGAGATAAATGCAGAGTAATTCCTGGTGGTGAATAGATCCAATAGAGAGCTGCATGGAATTAGTAGAAAACATCAGAACCTATGTTAGCATCAGAGAAGTATTTTTCCATAACTAAGCCATGATAACACAAATTCCCCATCTATACACTTCTCCTGAGGGTGCCTTGTCCAAAGATATTACTCATGTGTGATCCTTGTTCAGATTCATGTCTTCTCTCTGAGTCTCTGTGTATTTGGAAGATAGTAACCTCAACATTCAGAGGCAAATGTTCTGTTACTGCTGTTACATGTCATTTAACTAAATGCCTTTGTTATGAACTAAGTACAAACTGACTAGTAAAAGTAAAATACATCAGTAGAGCTTCATGAACTATGATGTGGAGAGGATTTTGACCTACAACATTCCTAGAACAACATAACTAAATCAATTCCCAAAATAGAAAAGAGCGCTATATAACATCTTTACATTCATTTTAGATGCTAATTGTCTTTGCATTTTTCCTGTACATTAATTGAGTTTAACTATGACACACCTAGGGCAACTAGGTGCATAGGCCTGGAGTCAGGAAGACCTGAGTTCAAAGTTGACCTCAGACACTTACCTTGGGTAAGTCACTTGATCCTGTTTGCCTCAGTTTCTTCATATGTAAAATGAGAAATCACCGGCAAATCACTCCAGTATCTTTGCCAAGAATGGTGTCATAAAGAGTCTGACACAATTGAAACTACTAAACAACAACAATGACAAAGTTAGTGATGCTTTCTATATAGGCAAAGTATCTCAAAAGTTCTTAACCCTCATAATTATCTCTTTGTCTTTAGGAAGAAAGGGAGGAAGGAAGGAAGGAAGGAAGGAAGGAAGGAAGGAAGGAAGGAAGG
>NW_027185887.1:4435410-4455010 GCF_028583685.1 Petaurus breviceps papuanus | reverse complement strand
GAAGGAAGGAAGGAAGGAAGGAAGGAAGGAAGGAAGGAAGGAAGGAAAGATATTTAAGTGCTTACTATATTTGAAGCATGCACTAAGTTCTGAGGATACAAATATAAGAAAAGGAGAGAGTTCCTTACCTTATGTAAGGGTTATGGGATTTAAAGATCTTCCATGCCCCGTTGGACTTGCTGACATAGCAGGAAGGGGTGTAGCAAGAGGAAGCTGAAGCCAAGCTGGAGTTCCTGTGGTGATTGGTGGGGGTGGCAGCAGCAGTGACAGCAGTGGCGGCCAAGTTGGAGACAGAGATGCAGATGCAGGTGTGAACCCCTTTTTTTGAGCCAGCCAGAATTTCTGCTAAGGACTCCTGCCGAGGACTGCCAGGGACAGGAACTGTGGGGGGCTGGAGCTGCAGGGAGCACACTTCCTGGACTCTGAGCCAGTTGCCATGAATGGGGAGAGGAGGACCTTTGCCTGAGGTAGCCTCTTCTGTTTTGAAGCTTTGAGAATGTGGGTGTTTACTACATCAACTACATGTGTCAATTTCATAACTACTGTGATGGCTTTGGCTTTCTGGTTTGGGGACGCAGTTTTCTGGTATTTTAGTAAATGTTCTAGCTTTATCCCCCATGTAGAGAGCCTGGTATATTTTGTAATTAATAACCACATCAGCATATTTATAGTTGTCGTAGGCATTGTGAATATGGCATTGTTGATACACCTAAAGAAGGCATATGACAGTCATGAGCAAGCTGCATTTATAACCAATGAAAAACATGAAAGAGTAAGATTGAAATTTGTCATCTATAAGCATAATAGGAATAGAAAGCAGTCAAGTTATGTGGCAAGGATGAGGGATGGAAGATAGACAGCCAGATTGCTTCACAGGTACCCTGTGGATATAGCCATAAGGGAGCTGATTGACATATTATTTCCAGTAACAATAGTTCTATTGATTTGATAGCAGTTCCAAGATGGGGGGGGGGGGGAATAGGAGCAGGAGAGGATGATTTTCATTCTTGGTGCCAGGCAAATGGTAAAAATGGCATATATGGAATAAGAAGCAGTCTATTGACATCAAGGTATTGAGTCAATCCAGTGATGGAATTAGCAAAGTCACCAATGACAAAGTCACTGATGACTTAATGAAGTTACTAATCTGTTTGGGAGGAAAAAATTCTAATTGTTTACCTTTTTTTTAACTTTCTATTCCTGCATCATGTGGACAAGACTTTAATGAGTACTCCCTTCTTAACCTCCACCCCTAAGAATCTCAACTTCCTTCAAGGTTCAATTGAGGTACCACCTACTGGAGGCCTTTCTCAATACCTTTACTTCTTGGAGTTTCATGCTTTCTTGAAATATATTGTACTTATTATAGATCAATTTCCCTAATGAATGTGGATGCAAAAATGTTAAATAAAATATTAGCAAAAAGATTACAACAACTTATTATGAGAATAACACACTTTGATTAGGTAGGATTTAGACCAGGAGTATAGAGTTGGTTAAAAATTAGGAAAACCATCCACATAAATTTATCATACCAAATACAAAACTAACATAAACCATATGATTATCTCAATAGATTCAGAAAAAGCTTTTGACAAAATATAACAGCCATTTCTATTAAAAACACTAGAGAACATAAGAATACAATGGAGCCTTCCTTAAAATGAAAAGTGCATCTACCTAAAACCATCAACAAGCATTGTATGTGATGGGGAAAAGCTAGATGCATTTCCAGTAAGATTGGGGGGTAAACAAGGACATCCATTATCACACTGTTAGTCAATATGGTACTAGAAATGTTAGCTTAAGCAATAAGAGAAGAAAAAGAAATTGAAGGAATTAGAACAGACAAAGAAGAAACTAAGTTATCACTCTTTGCAGAAGATATGATGATATACTTAGAGAATCCTAGATAATCAAGTAAAAAGCTACATGAAATAATAAACAACTTTAGCAAAGTTGCAGGATATAAAATAAACTCATTAGCATTTCTATATATTATTAACAAAGCCCACCAAGAAAGAGATAGAGAAATTCCATTTAAAGTTACTATGCAAATTATAAAATATTTTGGAGTCAACCTGCCAAAACAAACACAGGAACTATATGAATACAATTATAAAACACTTACTACACAAATAAAGTCAGATCTAAATAATTGGAAAAATATCAGTTGCTTGTGGGTAGGCCAAGCTAATATAATGAAAATGACAATTATACCTAAATTAATTTACTTATTCAATTCCATACCAATCAAACTATCAAAAATTATTTTATAGATCTAGGAAAATAACATCAAATTTCATCTGGAAGAATAAAAGTTCCAGAATATCAAGGTAATTAATGAAAAGAAATGCTAGAGAAGGTGGTCTAGTCATAATAAATCTTAAAATGAACTATAAAGCAGTAATCATCAAAACTTCTACTTGGCACTGGCTAAGAAATGGAGGGTTAGATCAATGGAATAGATTAGGTAGACAAGACATAGTAGTCAATGATTATAGTAATCTACTGCTTGATAAACCCAAAGACCCTAGGTTCTGGGATAATAACTCACTATTGGACAAAAACTGTTGGGAAAGCTGGAAAATAGTATGGCAGAAACTGGATGCAGACCAATATCTGACACTGTATATCAAAATAAATTCCATAGAAATACATGATTTAGATATGAAGGCTGATACTATAAACAAATTAGGGGAGCAAGGAATAGTGAATCAATCATATTTATGGAGAATGGAGGAATTTATGACCAAAAAAGATAGAGAATATTATGGAATGTAAAATGGGTTTTGATTGCCTTAAACTGAAAATTTTTTGCACAAACAGAGCCAATGCAACCAAGATTAGGAGAGAAGCAAAAAACTGGGAAGGAATTTTGCAACCAGTATCTCTGATAAAGGCCTCATTTCTAAGATATACAGAGAAGTTAGTCAAATTTACAAGAATACAAGTCATTCCCCAATTGATAAATGGTCAAAGGATATGAAGAGGTAGTTTTGGGGACAAAAAGGATCAAAACATTGAACCAGAAGAAGTCAACAAAGGCAAAATTCCTGCATCAAAAGCGTCTAAGAAAAATATAAATTGGTTACAGGCCATGGAGGAGCTCAAGAAGGATTTTGAAAATCAAGTAAGAAAAGTGGAGGAAAAAAATGGTTAAGAGAAATGAGAACGATGCAAGAAAATCATGAAAAGCTAGTCAACAACCTGACTGAGGACAGTAACACCTTAAAAAAAATAGACTAACTCAAATGGCAAAAGAGTCCCAAAAAGCCAAATGAGGAGAAAAATGCTTAAAAAAACAAACTGGACAGATGGAAAAGGGATTTCGAAAACTCACTGAGGAGAATAATTCCTTCAAAATTAGATTGGAGCAAATGGAAGCTATTGTCTTTATGAGAAATCAAGATACTATAAAACAGATCAAAATAAATGAAAAAAGTAGAAGGCAATGTGAAATATCTCATTGGAAAAACCACTGACCTGAAAAATAGATCCAGGAGAGATAATTTAAAAATTATTGGACTTACTAAAAGCCATAATGAAAAAAAAATAGCCCAGAAATCATCCTTCAAGAAATTCTCAAGGAAAATCGCCCTGATATCCTAGTATCAGAGGGCAAAATAGAAATTGAAAGAATTCATCAATCACCTCTTGAAAAAGATCCCAAAAAGAAAACTCCTAGGAATATTATAGCCAAATTCCAGAGTTCCCAGGTCAAGGAGAAAATACTGCAAGCAGTAAGAAAGAAACAGTTTGAATATTGTGGAAACACAATCAGGATAATGCAAGATCTAGCAGCTTCTACATCAAGGGATTGAAGGGCTTGGAATATGATATTCTGGAGGTCAAAGGAGCTAGGATTAAAACTAAGAATCACCTACCCAGCAAAACTGAGTATAATGCCCCAGGGGAAAATATGGTCATTCAATGAAATAGAGGACTTTCAACTATTCTTGATGAGCAAACCAGAGCTGAACAGAAAATTTGACATTCACATACAAGTAGCAAGAGAAGCATGAAAAGGTAAAGAGGGAAAAGAAATCATAAGAAATTTATGAAAGTTGAACAATTTACTTTCCTACATGGAAAAATAATAATTGTAACTCATGAGACTTTTCTCAATTTGAGGATAGTTAAAGGGAAATATATGTATATATCTATAAAAGTATGTATGTGTGTATATGTATACAGGAGCATGCATGTGTGTATAAATATATATGTGCATGTGTGTGTACATATATACATAGACAGAGGGCACAGGACCAGTTGAATAGGAAGGGACAATATCTAAAAAATAAAATTAGGAGGTGGGAGAGGAATATAATGAGAGAAGGAGAAACAGTGAGATAGATTAGGGTAATTTATCTCATATAAAAGAGGCAAGAGAAAACTGTTACAATGGAGGGGGAGAGCAGAAAAGTGAAATTGAATGGGTCAACTTTACTCTCATTGAATTTGGCTTAAGGAGGTAATAACATATATATTCATTTGGGTATCTTACTCTATAGGAAAGTAGGGGGAAAGGGGATAAGAGAGGGGATGAGAGAAAGGAGAAAAGACTGGGGGAGAGAGTAGTTAGAAGCACACACTTTTGAAAAGGGACAGGGTCAAAGTAGAAAATAGAATAAGTGAGGGAGCTGGATAGAGTGGAGGGAAATATAGTGTTTTACAATATAATTACTATGGAAACATTTTAAGTTACTATACATGTACACCCTATATTGAATTGTTTATATTCCCAGTGGGGGTAGGTGAGGAGGGAAGAAGGGAAAGAATCTGGAAATCAAAGTTTTGAAAACAAATGTTGAAAAAATTGTTTTTTACATGCAACTGGGAAATAAGATATACAGGCACTGGGGTATAGAAATTCATCTTGCCCTGCTAGAAAGTTAGAGGGGGAATGGGGAAGGATATTATAAGAAAGAGCAGATTGGGGGAAGGGGTATTTAGTAGTGTCCCTATTTTGGGGCGGGGAGTGAATAAAATAAATACAAAATCTATTTTACTTACTTTTCTGTGTTGCAATCCTGCTATCCAAAATATCTCTAGGAGAATGAAAAGTTCTTATTGGCAGGAACTGTGGGGATTTTTTAATATTGTTTTTATTGTGAACTTAACAAATACCCCAAATGATCGTTTTTATACCCAAGGTATAATACATAAAATCATTACATATGGAACTATGAATCTCTATTCCATATGTATTGCTTTAAGTACATAATAAATTAAACAACACATTACCTTGGAAACCCTCCTCATAGTCCTTCTTTCCTTCTGAACTTCTCCTTTGAACAATATTTTACAAAATATTTCAGTGGCATTTCTTTTTTTTTTTACATTACAAACATGGTTTCTAGGTAGAATGAAAATCTAGGAATCTTTGGGAAAATGACCTGCCTTAGGTTATCAGGCATATTGGAAACCTTCTGGGCTTGGAGACTGGAGATACAGCATGGAGTACTGGATAGTGAAGTGATTTAAAAGTCAGAAACACCTGGATCTAAGTCTCTCCTCTACAATACTCCCTTTGGCATAATGACTGTGGGACCCTAGGCAAATCACTTGGCCTCTCAGTGTAAACAGCAATAAAACTTCCCAAAAAAATCTGAAAATTGGAAATTTCCTTACCAGGCCTGGAAAATTTTTGTCCCATTCTTGGTGTTATATTTGCATATCTAAATTTTTGAGGGCAAAATTTGGATTTAGAGTAATAATAGGTTTTGGAGCAAGCCTGTATTTGTGCAAAGAAGCTTTTGTTCTCCTCCTTTTTTTTTTTTTATTAAAGCAATTGGGGTTAAGTAACTTACTCAAGGTTACATGGCCAGTTATTTCTGGGTGTGGTGCTAAGTATCTGAGCCCAGATTCTATCCCCAGGTCATCCTGACACTGAGGCCGGTGCTCTTACTCTCTGTGCTACCTGGCCACTCCGATCTCCTACTTTCTAATACACATGAAGACTGTTACATATTTTACTCTTTTACATGTACATGTTTGTTCTCTTCCTTATCATGATAGTGGCTATTGATCTTTAGAACCTCAGTGATTCTACCATTGTACCACCAATGGATAATAAGGGAAAATGCATGGTTGTACTAAAGCCTAAAACAGCCTACAACTTGATGCACTATGTTCTATGTGGATATTTGGCTTTTAGCACCAGGAGACCAAAATATCTTTGAACACCACATATTTGTATGTTTGCATCATTCAGCTTATGCAGGAGTGACATGTGAGAGTTACTTTTAAAATTGGTTCATCTCTCTACACACCAAATAGGATGAAAATGATAAGGTATTCAATATCAGTATGGATGCTCATTTATTGAAAGCAGAAAACTGGGAAACAATTTTTACAGCCAGTGTTTCTGATAAAGGCCTCATTTCTAAAATATATAGACAACTAAATCAAAGTTATAAGAATACAAATCATGGGGCGGTCAGGTAGCACAGCGAGTAAGAGCACCGGCTCCAGTGTCAGGATGACCTGGGGATCGAGTGCGGGCTCAGACACTTAGCACCCACCCAGAAACACCTGGCTATGTAACCTTGAGCAAGTTACTTAACCCCGATTGCTTTTAAAAAAAAAAGAATACAAATCATTCCCCAATTGATAAATGGTTAAATGATATAAACAGGCAGTTTTCAGGAGGAGAAAGCAAAGCTAGCTATAGACATATGAAAAAATGCCCTAAATCACTATTGATTAGATAGAAGCAAATTAAAACAATTCTGAGGTCCCACCTCATTCATTTCAGATTGGCTAATATGACAGAAAAGAAAAACAATAAGTGTTGGAGAAGATGTGGGAAAATTGGAACACTAATGCATTGTTAGTGGAGTCATGAATTGATCCAATCATTCTGGAGAACAATTTGGAACTATGCCCAAAAGGCTATAAAATTATGCATGCCCTTTGATCCAATGCATCATAAAAAAGGGGAAAAGACTCAAATGTACAAATATATTCATAGCAGCTATTTTTTGTGGTAGCCAAGAATTGGAAATTGAGAGGATGCCCATCAATTGGGGAATGACTGAACAAATTCTGTCATGTGAACAAGTAATGGGATATTATTGTTCTATAAGAAATGATAAGCAGGCAGATTTCAGAAAAACTTGGAAAGACTTACATGAACTGATGCTGAGTAAAATGAGCAGAACCAGAAGAACATTACACACAATAACAGCAACATTGTGCAATGATCAGCTTAGCTCTGCCCACAATACAATGATCCAAGACAATTCCAAAAGACTCATAAGGGGAAATGCTATCTATATCCAGAGAAAGAACTATGGAGTCTGAATTCAGATTGAAGCATACTATTTTCACTTTTTGTTGTTGTTTTTTTCTTTTTCATGGTTTTCCTCTTGTGTCCTGATTCTTCTTTCACAAACATGACTAATGTGCAAATATGTGATTGTTTGTTGTCTTGTGGGGAGGGGAGAGAAGGCAGGGAGGGAAAAAATTGAAACTCAAAATCTTACAAAAATTAATGTAGAAAACTATCTTTTCATATAATTGAAAAAAATAAAATACTATTGGGTGCAAAAAAAGAGAAAATAAAGACAATGTATGGGCAAAAATTCCAGTTTCTACCACTTGAAGTTATAATAAAATAGGTCATTGATTCCAATATACAGATATAGTACAACACAAAAATAAATAAAAAAAAAAACAAAAAAAATACTTATCTATCTCTGCTTAAGTTCTGGTCAGGACTTATGGCAGAGCTATCATAGTTAAGAGAATTCGATAACCCAGACACAGTAGAGCTAATGAACTTAATTGAGTTGAACAGTACTGGGAAGTCTGTATTTGCTGGAAGCATGCAATTGGTTAGCCAGAGTCAAACTGCATAAAGAAGACCTTAACCAGTCACCCACACTACAAAGATAAGGGGACCAAGAGAGGAAAGGGATATATTAAATATATGCAAAGAGATTATCCAAGGAAGTCAGCAAACAAAGTTTCATAGTAAATAAATTTCACCTGTGGTTCAATACTGCAAGGCTATTAAGCACTCTAGAGGTTTACAGGAGTGTTGATATTTTTGAAGGTATTTTACATAAACTGTTTCTTTTTGTATATATTTCTTATTGGTATTGAGCTTGTTAAGTAAAAACAGGCTTCTAACAATGACCTGGAACTTTGTTGTTTGAGTACTTTCTAATGGGGGTGGGGGTTAGGGGGTGGGATGGGAAGGAATTCTGAGTCTACTTAGATTCTGCTTAGGATTAGAAACATTTTTTTTAAGCTTACTTTGAATTTTATTGAACTAAAGGGATGGTTCCTTTATTTAAAAAAATCAAACTGGGAGAGGAAGACCATCAGGGTTTCTGTCCAAAACTGACTTTGTAAAAAAAATCAGGGAATAAAATTCTTCCAATTTAACTATTTCATGATATTGAAGTATTACATACATTAATAATGCTGCAGTAGTTAAAACAAAATTTACCATTATGTTTTTTTGTAAGCTCCACAGACATTTCAAGTCTTTGTGCTCCTAGAATTCAAATGTTACAATGGTTCTGTGTGTTTTTTCAATACTTTTTTCATTGATATGTACTTGAGCAAGCACTTTGGGAAAAAATAATACCTTTTATTAAAAGCAAATTTCTAAAGCAATAGGTGCATAATAGAATTAAAAATTAAGTATCTTGTATGTAAGGAGGATTTTGTTATCCTTTTTAGAGTTTAGTTTCTCAGGATCCATGGCCATGACAATCTCTAGTTTCCAGGTGGAAAATATAACTCCCAAAGTAGCCCCAAGTATCCTAGATAGTAATTCCTAGAATCATAGTGACAGACAGTCCAATAGAGACTGCGCTGTGAGATATAGGGGTGTCATAATTGATATTTATTACACTTGCACAGAGTGATGATATTGCTAATGTTAACAAGTGAGGCTTGTTGTCAAGATGCCTTCTTTGTCTGTTACCCTATAAAGCAAGGTGGCACTGGTCATGTGTCAGGATCCCATGGGGGAAAACATGGGGAATATATAAGGGAACCCATTTGGGATTTGGATAATCCATAGAGTAATGCATGAACCTGCCTGAACCAGCCCTCATTGAGGTTTGAGGGAATTTAGGGTAGTACACAAGCTGTACCTGTCTCTATTGACCCCATTGAGATATAGGTGTAGTTATCCCTGCTTCTCAAAAGCCCCTGCAAGAAAGGTGACTTCAGAATGCTATAGAAGCTGATACTCCTATTATCAGAAACACTTCAAGAAGACTGGACTAGAAGAAAGTGATTATTAACCCCTCTGAAGCTGTCATCCTGTCCTTCCTGTCTGGCCAGATATAATGGCAAGCAAAGAATTACTTAGAGCATTGTTTCAGCTACTTAATTATTTAGCACCTTGTTTCAGTTCAAGTCTCTTTTGAGCCTTGTCCATGATTATATCAAGTCTTTGTTAAGAAACAGAACTTGTGAAACCCACAATGGGAGGGACTTGCCAAAGACAGGAACAGGAAGGATGTAAGAAGTGGGCGTAACAGGGAGGAGCTAATGACCATATATAAGAAGCTCAAACTGGGAAAGAGCAGAACTAAGAAGGGAACACTTGTGGTGGCAGAGTTGAGAAGGAGAAAACTTTTGGTATCCCTGCACACTGTTTGTCTGTTCTGTCTATGTTGATTTGTGTTTGTAATAATTTGCATCAAAGCCCTGGAACCTCACTGGAAGCCCTGAAAGAGGATTTTTCTTTTCTGTTTACAGAAGTCCTGGAGAAGGGTTTTGGAGGTCCTGGGACTTTACTGATGATTTGTGTTGACCTCTTGGACCCTGTTTCTGGGTCTCTGTTGATTTTACAGGCAGATATTGAATTGATGATGGTGCCAGCAATGTGTGTGAATGTTGTTTTGGCTCTGTTAAGCTTTGTCTTCCCAGAAACAGAAACTGTGAAGGACTTGAGGTAGACTGGACACTGTGAGCTTCAATATGGGACTGGACAAGGAGCTGAGAACTGCCTATCTGTGAAGCCAGGTGATGATTGGTTAGATTCGTGCAGGAGCTGGACCCATTAAAGAGGAACCATGGAATTTGGGAGCCAGACTCAAGTCAAGATGAAAAGACCTCTCCTTGGGTACTTAATGTTTACTTAGAAGATCATGATTTACTGTGGCCTAGGGGTGGGAGAGCTTGTACTCTGTACCTTGTTCCTCTTAAGGATGATTGGAAACTAATCTCCAATCAAGGAGAAAGAGAATTTTTTGAATGAGAGATTAAGACTATGTGACCTAGGGGTGGAGAACTTTGACCTTCATACTTTGTGTCCCTTTAGGAGGCTTGCTCCTTAAGGATGATTGAGTTAAAGACTTAGTGAATGATATCTTTTGTTTAGAATTATGTGACCACTTTGGTGAAAACTATGTGGTCACTTTAGTGATAAGTTATGTTATAACATTGTGAAAGCTGTACTTTGGTTTCTGTGAATGCTTTAGTTTACTGTTGAATAAATATAGAGTTCACTATACTACCATATGTGATCAGAATCTTAAAGCTGTTCACAGCAGCAGTCCTCTGGAAAGCTACTTGTGCTTGGCTTAACACCAGATCAAGAGTTAGAGGCTAACAGTTAGAAGAGTTAGAGGCTAACCAAGCCTCCTGTGTGCTATCTATGAAACACTTGTGTTCTTAGAATGGCAGGAAAGTGTGTGAAGAAAGATTATTTTGTTCCATAATAGGATATTTTGGGGTTTTTATGTTTTATTTTTGTTTTAAAGCACACAGACTAATTTAGTCCTTTTCCTTTCATTAATATTATTTTGTTTCATTGTCAGGTTGATGATCTTTGGTAACCTATGTTCTGTTTTAAGCTTTTGTATTTTTTATAGCTTAGTATTCAACCACTTTTTAAATGTTGTCCTATGTCACTATTGTGCTAGCCTCAAAAGCAAAACAGAAGGCTACCAAAGATGGCTGATGGGTTCTAGCCCTTAACCTGTCATTCATCAGTTGTGACTCCTGAAACAAGTTGCTGATCATGAGTTTCCTTCATTATAAAATAATAGGATCAGACTAAATTGCCTCATAGATTCCTCCTATCTCTATGATTTGTGATCACTGATTTCAAAGACAAATACTTCCTCCTTCTTAATTTTGACCAGAATCAACAGTCCTAATCAACACTGGTGAAGGCTCTGTTTTAACAAAGCCCATATTGAGAAATAATAATGTAATCATAATCCTTACTATTAAAAAAAACAAAAACAGGCACATATAGTCTGTGTGTAGTTCATGACTGGTATCTTTTTGGTTATTACTTATAGGAGGTTATGACAGTACTTTACATGGCAGGCCATATCTATCTTAAGGCTGGAGATAAGAAATAATTAACAACATTGTTTGGTGGAAAGATCACTGGGCTAAGAGTCAAAAGAACTGTGTTCTAGTCTTAAAAGTGCAATAAAAATACCATTTGACTTTAGGTAAGTCACAACTTCATTTGGGCCTCTTTTTCCTCATCAATAAATTAAAAGTAAGAGCATATCATCATTGAAGTACCTTACAACTCAGACTCTATAAGAAAAAGAAAATTGGAGAGGTTGAACACAGTAGGTCAGAAAAGGTATTGGAGCAGCAATGGAAAAAATATGAGTCCATAGATCTGAGAATGACTAGAGATACAACCTCACAAAGGGAAAAAATGCAAAGGTATAAGGAGGTTGCAAAGGAAGAGAAGTAAAATCTCAGCCTTAAACAGTAAATTAGATGTATTGAACATGCAATGTAAAGACAAAAGCTGTGTTACATATGAAAAATATTTATTTCATTTCATTCTTGTCATTCAATTGCTTCATGATCTCACTTGGAGTATTTTGGGCAAAATGGTTTACCTTTCCTTCATCAGCTCATTTTACAGATGAGGAAACTGAGGCAAATAGGGTTAAGCAACTTGCCCAGAGTCACATAGGTACTAAGTGTAGTCAGATTTGAACTCAGGAAGATGAGTGTTCTTAGGTCCAGGCCCAGCACTCTATCTACTGAACCACCTAGCTACTCCCTTGAAAATGTACCAGCAATTTATTATTACTTTAGCATTTCTAGAACTTGATGTCCCTCCATTCTTATTTCAAATAAGGAGCATTTCATATCCTTCCAACAGTAAAGGAACACCCATTTAAAGTCACCAAAGGCATTACACTTCATAAAAAACTGGGAGGGTGGAAAGGTTGTATTATGGAATGAAAGAGAATTTGCATACCAAGACCACATTCCAGGATGGCCAGAGACCACTGGTTTTCACAAAAAGAGCTATTACAAAGTAAATTACAATTTTGGCTCTTCAAAATCTTTGGTTTTACCTTCACAGTCAATCTTTCCCTTCATAGGCATTATTCCCCTGCTCTACTTGCCCAATTCTAGCCAGGACTAAGTTTTCAATTCTGCCCTTCTCCCTCAGAATGAAGAAAAAGGCAAAGTCACAACTAGGAGTGCAGACACATGAAAGAAACTCAAAATGAGGGCTGGGACAGTCGGAGATATATTTGCCTTGGTGTATGATTAAGGTGTTACCAAAAACAGAGGTCATAAATATTGAAGGGGTTAAGAAACTATGAATCCAGGGCATTTCAAAAGGACAAGGACTGTATGGCGAAGACTGAACCAAGTACTCAACTTCAGGGGGAAAAAGAAGATTGCCCTGGAATTCCATAGATGAAAGTAACAAGGACCTGGACAAGATGCAGCAAATTTAAATTGGGGAGAGATGGTTGTTGAAAGATAGTAGCATAGGAAGGTTTATATGAAGTGACATTCATTAGGTGAGGCAAATGGCAAAAAGATGGCTAGGGTGGGTGGATAGAAGGGATGTAAAATGTAGTATTGGGTCATGTGCCAGTCAAGAAAACCTGACCCCAGCATAGCTGTTCCAAAACTTAGTTGAGGGCTTACCCTATGCCAGGCACTGTGCTCATAATCAGGGAGACCATGTGAAAACCAGGGAGAGATTTGAGGCACCTTGAATATTTTACTAATTAGTGAAGAGGCAAGGTTATGCTGGTAAATGTTTACCAACTGGAATCTCTGGAACTGGAAAATGTGCCAACTCCATACTTTTAAATTTAGACTATATTATTCATATTTTTCCATCACTTTCCTAGATAATCAAGAAAACAATAAATCAAGTGCTGATATGTAACTATTTTGATTATTTCTAAGGTGTAATGCTAATGGTGAAAATTGAGCAATCAGCTCTTCCAGATGGGCTAGCTCCAATATACCACTGGGGGAGGGTGATCAGAATGCATGATACTTTCACCTCTGATCTTGCACTTACCCTAGGTCAGACAGCATGCTGGGGGCCTTCAAAACTAGAGGGAGCCAATCCCAGGTGAGAGATGTAATGACCCCCTATACCTAGTATACCTAGTCAGCCCCAAACCAGACCATGGTTCACATTCCATCCACAGATCCATTCTATCCATCAACTCTGACCACAGGCATGCATTTTCCAATGTCCTTCGACCTCTTGCTTTGGCCAGAATAGTCAGATTCATGCTATTGTTGCTTCTAGAAAATGATGTGTCCATAGACTATCCTATACTCAACATCCCTTTGTCTCTCCAAACTAAAACTCCCTTCCCTGACCAAGACTATCCTACTTATTGTCACCCAATGTAATAACATAAGCTCCTTAGAGGCTGAGATTATCTCACTTTTGTATTCATATCCCCAGAATTTGACCAACTGTCTAGTATATAGTAGGTACTTGATAAATGTTTTTATTATTATTATTAATTCATTCATGAAATCTTTCATTATTCTTGATCTCAGTGTTATCCACCCAACCGTATAGCATAGTCTCTGGAAAATAGTGACAATCCATTCATTTGTTTGTTTTTTCCTATTTTAATAGGCTGATTTTTTTTCCATTAGTCATTTTGATGTCATTTAGAAGGTTTGTGGCCAGCAGGCAGTAAGCAAGAGCAGTCAGAGGACCATGTTATTCATAGAGAATCCCTCTTCCATTTGGATTATGTTACAGATCTTTCTTCTTTTTCCTCTTCCTTCTTTTCCTTCTCCTCCTCCCTCTACCACTCCTCCTTTTTCTTCTCCTCGTCTTCCTCCCTTATTTCTATCACCTAGGCTGGATGCAACCATTGACCAATCTCATTACTAATTGACTTTAAAGCTTTGACTTTCTTTCTCTTGCTCAGTCATGATACATGTATTACCTAAATCTTGATATGTGACATAATGAATACAGTGTTTTTCTATCTCAAGAGTTCTTAATCAGGGTAGTGCAGTGAATAGAGCAATTAGGTGGTGCAGTGAATAGAGCACTGGCCTTGGAGTCAAGAGTAACTGAGTTCAAACCCGGCCTCAGACACAACACAAAAACTAGCCATGTGACCTTGGGCAAGTCACTTAACCCCAATTGCCCTCCAAAAGCAAAAATAATAGTAATAAAGAGTTCTTAATATGGGGTCCACAGACCCCTAAAGGGTATCTTGTATAGATTTCACAGAATCTATTAACTGAAATGGAAAAAATAAGCCTATTTTCAGCTACCTTTAACTGAAATTTAGGATTTCCTTAAATTATTTAAAAACCTTTCTCTGAGCACTTCATAGGTTACACCAAACAAAGGTTTCCACAAAAAAAAGTTGACCCCCATTTTCCATGAAAAACAGTGGATTTACTCACTCCCACTAATTCATTCTATTTGTCTTTTCCATCTCCCAATGATCACAGCATGATTTTTGCTTTATTTTAAGATGCTTACATTTTCTTTAAGTTTTTGCCATTTCCTTCTCCAGTGTGTGCCTGTTTTTACAGATGAGGAACTGAGGCAAATAGGGATTAAGTGACTTGCCCAGGGTTGCATACCTAAGAAGTGTCTGTGGTCAGATTTTACCTCAGATCATCCTGACTCCAAGCCAATGCTCTATCCACTGTACCACCTAGATGTCTTGTCTTATATGTGTATTTAGTTTTTTACATCTTTCTCCCCCATTAACTAGTGAGATCTTCAAGGACAGGAGCCATGTTTTTGCCTTTCTTTGTAACCCCAATTCTTAGCACAGTGCCTGGCACCATAGTAAGCACAGGATAAATGCTTGTTTGCTAACTAATTGACCTCCCTTACAGCCTTTCATCTATGATTTGCAATATTTCGAGTAATTCTTATTTATAAAATGCTGTGAATTTTTAAAAAGACTTTCCTCATCAAAAAAAAAGCCTAAGTGGTAGGTAGATTAACAGCCTCCATATGAGAAAACTGAAGCTCAGAAAGATTGTCCATATTTGAGTACAATTAGTAAGGCTCAGAAGCACATCTTAAACACAGGACTTTCTATTTCCAAGAGAGATTTTGAGCATCCTTTCCCCATAGCACACTGCTTTTTTATTTTCTCTTATTGAGAGGTGTGCTGGAGCCAGATCACAGAGCTCGCTCCCCAGAGCTAGTAGTTAAATGTTCACTGTGAATATTTAGAGCTCAAAAGGGAATCTGTATCAAGGCTTGATTTAGTGCCTTGTTAGTTGTCTAGATTTAAGTGATAGAGAAAATGGTAATAATGCAGATTAAACTTCAAAGTGGGTCAAGCAGCCAGTTGTTAAACACTTACTAGGACAGACCTGACTATATATAAATCACTGATTAGCTTCAGCAAACCTCATTGAAAAAGATCATTTATTCAATCTAAGTTTCTGTATATAAAATGTAGTAGGAACAAACAAACATAATTATCTTCTCATCCCTTCTCTGTTCCTTTTCTAGGACAGCTGCTCTCCAGACCTAGCATAGTGCCTGGCATATAATAACTACTTATTAAATGTTTATTGACTGACTCCCCAAATAATAATAATAATAATAATAATAATAATCTGTAGTAATGATATCAAAAGCAACGACAACAATATTAGCTCATGCGTTTATAGTACTTGCTATGTGCCAGGCATTGTGTCAAGCACTTTACAATTATTATCTTGTTTGTTCCTCACAACAACCCTGGGAGATTGGTGCTATTATCATCCCCACTTCACAGATGAGGAAACTGAGGTAACCAGGTATGTGACTTGTCCAGAGTTACACAGTTAGTAAGTGTCTGAGGCTGGATTTGAACTCAGGTCTTCCTGACTTTAATCCCATAAGGTCCCCCTAGTTTAGTGAGCTATTAAAGTCAGTGAGTTCATCTTTCTCCTTCCACCCACCCAGGTATTAGGTGATAATGTCAGAGTCTTGCCAGGGTTATTTGTATTTTAATAGGAGATTCTTACAGACAGGGAGATTCCAAGACCCAAATAGGGTGATACCAAGAGAGCTGCGTTGGGAGGCTCATCATCTTATTTGGAATCCTGACTAATCCATTTCCTACCTGTGTGATCTCGGACTAGTTACTTAAACTCTCTGGATCTCTGCTGTACTAGATGACTGCTGAGGCCCCTCCCATCTCTAAATTAATGATGCTATAATCTGTGATGAATAATAAGCATTTTGAAATGATTAACTTTTCACTGTCAAACTCTGGAAATAAATGACCCAAGAGTCACAGAAGTTATACAACTGCTGCTAATTCTGAAAAATAAAATAGCTCACAGAGGTTATAAGAAAAAAGCTTTCTTTATTCCAGTGGAGGAAGAACACTAAACCCTTGTGCCAGGGTCTTCTCTGACATGGAGAAGACCCACTGCAGTGAGGCTGAGTCTTGATACATATATTAGTGACTACAGAGTGAGCTGTAGCTGTAGAAATTAGGGGTAATGGCAACAATGAGATGAGTTTGATTCATAGCAGGATTTCATAACCAGAGCATGGCTCCTGTAGGTACTTATCCAAGCTCAGGGACCTTCTGGGGCTGGTGTGAAACAATTCTGGGATTTTGCTGCAGCTGAGATTACCCAGGTGAGTGCAAAGGACTTTTGTTATGCCAAAGTCAAGGCATAACCTGCTTTTCTGACCCTTAGCTATGGAAAACAAGGTGTCTCCTTATAGTAAAAATAGAGAAGTAAAAATTGGGGGGGGGGTTGGAATGGGGATCCTGACAATACCCTTCTTTTTTAGTATGGATGAAATTAAAGATGCTCCAGCTTCCCATATTTCCCTAGGTTCATATCAAGCTTTAACTACCTGGATAAGACTAGGCCTAGTAAGACAATGTAAGATGGAATCTTGATAGTCAGCTAGCTAATTTAGTTTGGATACATAGCCATTTTCCATAATTCAGAGGGAAAAAATGCTTCTCTATACCAAATAAGCAAAGTGAAATAGTCATATATGTCATAGTTGCTGTAGCTGCTGCTGCATTTAAAGGTCCTACCTTTTCATTTCAACACTGAAATATCATCATTACCTAATCTGTGTCTATCCATGTATAGCATAACTTCTTGCAGCTTAAGGGAAAAGCAGAATTTTGAACAACACTGGATCAGTTACTTAGGCATTAGAAACAGACTTTCTGGATAAGCTAGGATAAAATTATTGGGTCTAAATCACATGGTTATTCAGTTGTTTCAATTGTGTCTGATACTTCATGGCCGCATTTGGGGTTTTCTTTGCAAAGATATCTGTTTGGTCTGCCATTTCATTCTGCAGCTCATTTACAAATGAGGAAACTGAAGCAAATAGGGCTAAGTGACTTGCCCAGGTTCACATGGCTAGTATGCATTCAGTGCCAGATTCAAACTCATGAATATGAGTCTTCCTGACTTCAGGCCTGATGCTCTATCCATTATGCCATGTAGCTGCCCAAATTAAATAGATCCACTGGGAATAAATTACATATATAATGATATATATTATATTTTATACCCTCTGCCCTCTGAAACCCAACCTTCATACTACGACCAGAATCACCTTCTTTATATATATTTCAATCCATGAAAAAAGATATATGAGTGCATAAAAAAGATGTTCCTATCATGCAGGAGTATATCCTGCGTGGAGTTCAAACAGAAGAACAACTTCCTTTACATGATTAGGCTATCCAGGTACTTGTTTTTACAAATGGCACTTTGTTGATTATAGAAAACCACAGAGGGATACTTTATTTGGCCATTCTCCATTTCTTCTCCTAGCCATGCAAATAGCAACCACCTATGTCTACTACTATATAGCTCTCATCCACATTCTCCCATAAATTCTCCCTAAAGGGGCAACTGAACACGCTGGAGGCTTTCTTTAGATCTCTTGACATTACCCAGGTATCAAAAATACACAAAGGACTATCATTCCATTTTGCTCCTCCAGGCATTTTCATTGACTTCCAGCCAGACCTGGAATTGTTTCCCTCCTCATCTCTATCTCCTATCCTCCCTGGCTTCCTTTAAGCCTAACTAAAATTTCACCTTCTACATTTCCAGTCTTCCTTAAGGCTCTTATCTTCTGTCTGTGGATTATCTCCAATTTATCCTCTATATATCACTTGTTTGCCCACGGTTGGTTGGTTGCATGCTGTCTCTCTGACTAGAATGTGAGCTCCTTGAGAGGAGAGACTGTTTTTTTTTCCTTCCTTTGTATCCCCAGTATTTAGCACTGTGCCTAGAACACAGCAGATGTTTAATAAATACTTGTTGAATAACTGGCACTTGTTGTCTGTCAATCTTGTTACATGAGCAGCCCACCTCATTTTTCTGTTTAAATGCATGTCTAATAGTAGCTCTTGCTTCACTTTGCTGGCACAGTTCTTCACTAGCAATATTTGAAAAATTATTAACACCCACCACACATCTCTCCATTGCCCCTTGGGTGACCTACAGCTTTAATTCTTTATTAACTATGGTATACTGTGAGTCATAGACAGGGAGGAACGCTAGAAGAATATTAGCATGAAAAATGGGCCTTCATTTTGGTGAGAAGATTGTCGTTATTAAAAACCACTGCATCACTTCACATAAACAATCCTATCTGCTTTTTTAATCTTCAATTCTTGGTCTAAAGTATCATACATCTGAAGTGTGGATCTGATCTATACATATTGTTTGCTTAGCTTTATGCATTGTCCATCCAACTGTAGAGAAAGGACATTTCTTCATTCACCTTATTTTTCCCATTGTATTTAATCATGGGATCATAGATTTAGAGTTTTAAGGGATCTTTTAGATCATAGTCCAGACTGAAAGGAGGAGGGAGTAAAAAAGGTGGATGATGATCAAAGCAGCTAGTAAGAACATGGTGGAGGAATAAAGTTAAGAATAAATTGCATGATAAATATATGTATGAAAGAAATATGGGTGTGGTGCCTCTTGCCTAGTAATCCCAGCTACTGGGGAGGTTGAAGCTGGTGAATAACCTGAGTTTAGTGAGCCTTGTCTCTCAGACAAATAGGATTGAGAGACAGCCTAGCTAGGAAGGAAAGAAGAAAGGAAGGAAGGAAGGAAGGAAGGAAGGAAGGAAGGAAGGAAGGAAGGAAGGAAGGAAGGAAGGAAGGAAGGAAGGAAGGAAGGAAGGGAGGAAGGAAGGAAGGAAGGAAGGAAGGAAGGAAGGAAGGAAGGAAGGAAGGAAGGAAGGAAGGAAAGAAGGAAGGAAGGGAGGGAGGGAGGGAGAGAGGAAGGGAGGAAGGAGTGAGGAACAGAGGGAGGGAGGAAGGGAGTGAGGAAGGGAGGGAGGAAGGAAGGAAGGGAGGGAAGAAGGAAGGAAGGGAGG
>NW_027185887.1:4391291-4435310 GCF_028583685.1 Petaurus breviceps papuanus | reverse complement strand
AGGGAGGTAGGAAGGAAGGGAGGAAGGAAGGAAGGAAGGAAGGAAGGAAGGAAGGAAGGAAGGAAGGAAGGAAGGAAGGAAGGAAGGAAGGAAGGAAGGAAAGAAGGAAGGAGGTAAGGAGGGAGGGAGGGAGGGAAAGAAAAATATAAATGGTTTTTGATGTTCAAAAGTATTCTAGGTATGAAGAAAATGCACAGAAACATAAACCAAGTCATCATCATCCTCCTGCATCAAACTCATAGTTTTGATAGAATTTTACCTCTTATTTTGCTCAGGAAAGAAAAAAGAAAATGTAGAACTCAACACAGGTGTTCCCTTATCTTCTTCAGTGATTTTAAGGGGAAAGAAAAATCATTTTATTCTTTGTATACTAATTATAAACAATATGACAAATCCTTTTCTTACCTTGGAGGTATTTCTCACAGCTTCCTATTCATTATTACTTTTTATCCTTCTAGTTCTAGTTGGTGATTTTTCTTCCACTGTCTATTTAATTAAGCTATATGGTGTTCTCCCCTCGTCTCAACTTTGATTATTGTTTCTTGTCTATGTTTGTTTTTTTATGTTTTGTTTTTTATTTTGGGTTTTTTTGTTTTGTTTTTTTATCCTGGCTAACCACAGTAATTTACAAGCCTAGCACATGATACCTTAAGATATTCATGTTCGTCAGTGATAAATAGATCTTCCCACTGGGCAGCAAAAAAACATGTTTAATCACATCTCATCAGAATAGAGCAAAAAATTGTCCAGGTGAAGAGGGAGCTAACTTACTGTAATCAGCAGTGTCAATTTTGTGTCAAAACAGGCTAAATACTAGTAACTAAACAAAATCAATTGTTTAATTACTTACAAATTATTTAATTGGTTGTTTTCTTTTACATTTCACCTTTTCTTATGGGAAATAAGCAAAAGGAAGAGAATAGAGGAAAAGTAATAACTTTTATTATAATAAAATAAAAGAAATGAATAAAATAAAATCAATTATGATTCAAAAAATACTTAAGTACTGTGTTCAAAGTATTTGAATGTGCACTAGTGTCGAAGTGAAGAGAAGTAAGTTTTTCCCCTTAAAATCGCTGAAGAAGATAGGGGAACACTTGCATTGAGTTCTACATTTTTCTTTTTTCTTTCCTGAGCAAAAGAAGAGATAAAATTCTATCAAAACTATGAATTTGATGCAGGACGATGATGATGACTTGGTTTATGTTTCTGTGAATTTTCTTCATACCTAGAGTACTTTTGAACATCAAAAACCATTTATATTTTTCTTTCCCTCCCTTTCTTCCTCACTCCCTCCTTTTTTTCTTTTTTTCCTTCCTTCTCCCTTCCCTCTCTCTCCTTTTCTTCCTCTGTCCCTCCCTCCCCCCCTCCTTTCCTCCCTCTTTCTCTTCCTTTCTTCCTTCTTTCCCCTATCATACCCAGGTTGGAAAAGTAGTGATCACTCAAAAGCCCAGTCCCACTACTAATAACATGGTAGCTTTGAATAAAAAATAAGCAGCTCCAGTTCTCAAAGAACTTATATTTTGATGAGAGGTAGGAAAGATGTTGACATGACATGTATATACGTAAGTATGATACACAGTAGACTAGAAGCAGCTAAATAATACAGGGAATAGACTTTGGACTTGTGATGAGGAAAAATTATTCAATCCTGCCTTAGATACTTACTAGCTATGAGACCCTGGGCAAGTCACTCAGTCTCAGTTTCTTCATCTGCAAAATAAGGATAATAGGATTGTTGTGAATACCAATATGATAAGATATGTAAAGAGCTTTGAAAACCTTAAGTGCCATGTCAATGTTACCTATTAAAATTGTTATATTATAGCATGACAGCAAAGCTCTATGTAAAGTTCTCTAGGAAAATTAAAGTACAATGTGATCATTTTGATTTGTGAGGATGTAATACACAGTGCATGCATAAAATTGATTGATCATTGTATATACTGAGCAGGGTTGCTGGTGTACTAATAAGACCCTTATCGATGCATGTGATCCAAGTTTATTGACTATAGCACAAATATCAAATCTTCCAGGAAGAAGTTATTAATCTGATACCTAAAAATCCCAGTGTGTCTCATACTGGTTTTCATGTCAAAGGTTTTCCTTTGCCTGGCCAAGGATGTATGTCTTCCTCTGAAGTCTCCATCAGTCCACACTGTTATCAATAATAGTCAGGATACTTACACATGTCCAAGTGTGGGAATGCAGGAATTTATGCTAGTTGCAACTAGAAATACACTGATGGCTAGAGCCTCTGGAAGTTTTGCTGTTGTTTTGGGGTTTTTTATGATTCTGGCTAAGTAAGAATATTTAAGTTCTGATTGGTGATTGAATATCTAAGCTTATGATGAAAAGTAACTGTCAATAAAATCTAATGTCATTAACATTTGTCAATTACTTAAATTTTGGATAAATATATGGTCATTAGTAGTTTGTCATATCTGGGGTATACCTATCATTAGTAGCTGTTTACTAAATTTGAATAATACATATTAGTAGTAGTTATTTATCAAATTTGCTAATGGAAAAAATATACTAATCATTTGCTTATCTTATTACAAAAAAAAATGCCTAAAACTACTTAGTCACAAAATAGAAGCTAAAACAAAATGTAGCTGCTCATCTTAACATACTTTTCCCTCATAGAGAAGAGGTATGAAGGCTTCACAGAGGAGGGGCCATTGGGGTCAGGCCCTATAATGTTAATGAAATAGGAAGATCTTCCCCACCTATTAACAGGCCCATGTGCCCAACTGTGATACTTCCTAAATCACATAGAGCTCACTGGAGGAGGAACTTGCTTCAAGATATGCTTGCTTAGGGGAGGTTTGCTTGTAGGAAGGCTTTCACACATTTTGGTACTAACCTAATCAGTCCCTAAGTCATGAGGGTTGTGATACCTTCTGGCCCTGAGAAGTGTATATAATACTATGAGTTGGGATTTTGCTTTGGGGGTTCTCTCATGAGAAGGATCTTTTGATTTCCTGGTTGAGACTCTGAGTAGTCATATGTTCAGAGTCCCCTGACTGCTTAGATGCCTCTGCTCCCTCAATCCAGTGATGCATGTAAAGTGAATAGCAATATTGCTATATTCAGACAGCTAAAGCCCTGTTGGTCTCTGTGCTAATTTCTCTGCTTATATTTTCCATATTCACTTCTTTCTCTGTAATTAAAGTATGATTGTTAACCCCTTTAAAGCTGTCTTTCCTTTATAAAGCAGATTAAAAAAAAAACCTGTGCTAGCAGGCCATCCTGAGTGTGCTAGGGTGCTTCCTAATACAGGCCCCAAAGAAAGAGGATTTCCTAAAGAGAGGAAAAGTGGAGCTGTATTCTATAGTAGGCACTGTAGGCAGACTTCTCTAATTCTACAAATTGTAAACTTTTTAACATTCTTTCAGCATATTCCAAAATTGGGTAGACTAGCATTGCTTGCATTCCAATGCATTAATCTTGAAAAAGTCTCCAGCTTTTTTGAGTTTCCTTCGCATAAACCTGCCAGAAAGCTTCAAGATACTTATCTTGTATTTAATGTGATGAACTCATCTTTCTGAAAACACAAAAGAACCCTGCATTTTAGCTGTGACTGTCCAAGTCAAAGCCAAATCCCCTGTTAAGTTGAACATTAGTCTAGTTGTAACTTACTGACTAGGTCACTCTGCTCTTCACTACACAATCACCTTCAGAGAAATGAGAAGGGAAAAAATAAAGATTTCATTGGTAGAAGAGCACAGATAATAAAAATGCAGTGCCTCAACTATTAGAAAGTAAACAGCCTAGCAATATAAAATGGGGGATCCTTTAAAGTGGGGGAGGGGCAAGAAAGGTGGAAGAAAGATAGAGTTGCTAATACTGACAAATATTTAATTTATGATGCATCCTCCCTATTAGAATATGTATTAAAAGGCCTATACATCCATTTAATTATTTGCCTATGTAATGGTGAAATGAATTAATTATTTAAGCCCATGCCACTTAAGTTAATGAATTGGATAATTACTAGTTCTAGTTTTACAATCAAATTTAATCTCATTAGAATTAGCCCATACATAGTCCTAACCTGACAAAATCATGTTGTACTATGATTTTTGGTATCCGTGCTAGCTATCTCTTGTTTCCTCTGCATTAATCTATACTCTTCTTGTCTTCTTGACTGTTAAATTGAAATTGGATCAAATTCAAAGTCCTCTGCTATCTGACACCACACTATCTTTCTCACATAATCTTACGTTATTTTTCTCTGGAGGTATTGTGATCCTAACCAAAACAAGAAATTCTCTGTCCCATGAAAACAGCATCTACCCTTCCACTTCCAGACCTTTCCTTGGGTTATTTCCTATGCTTTGACTTCCTGTTTTTTTTCTCTTTTCCCTCCATCTATATGCTTTGAAAACAAACTTAAATGTCACCTCTTCCATGTAGTCTTTCCTACATGTAGTTTATCTACATAGATATTTTTCGCCATTATAAATTAACCTCCATGAGGGAAGAAACTCTGAGAAAACCTTTCTATCCTTTCAGGACTGGGCGCAGTGCTCCTTCCTTACACAACTGTCTCTACTGAAATGTCTCTAGAATGAATGGACAATTCCATAATGTAGGCACTACAAGCATTAACATCCCCACTTTGCAAATGGTGAAACTAAAGCTCAGAAAGTTTGTGATATACCCATAAAGACAACTAGCCAGGATTGTGATTGCTTAATACCCACATTAAAAATAAAAATTAAAAAAAACTCCTTTGGTCAGCACTGAAAGTCCTTTAAAATCTGGTTCCAAACCTCAGCTCTAAGTATTCACCTCAAAAATTATTTTATCTTTATTTGACCTATACTTTGTATTTATTGGTCTATTAATATATTGTTTTCCCCAGTAGAACATAAATCCCCTGAGTCCAAGCACTGGGTTTTATTTTGTTTTTATTTTTGGTCTTTGTTATATCCTACACCTAGAAATGAGCAGGCATTCATTCAATAAATGTTCATTGAATTGAGTTGAACTGTTGAAATTAGCTTAATTTTAGAGTTATTTAGTGAACATTAATAATTAAGGGGTACAGTAAGCTATATAAGATGAATATTAAATAACTATATGAGAAAATAGTTTGAAATCTCATAAGATAATGTATGTCTCCATAATAAATGAGGGGCAGGAAGCATAGAAATCTATAGGGGCTCAGAGAAGGAGAGATCACTGTTCTAGAAACATTTCAGGAAGGCATTCAAGGAAGAAGAGATTTAGGCCAAGTCATTAAGAATACCTAGGATTTGAATATGCCTCGAGAAAGGAGGAAAAGTTGAGAGATGGAATGAGCAAAGGAGGGGTAGGAATGTGCCCATGACCTGTTTGAGAGCCACTGAGCAAAATATTCTATCAGTAAATCGAACATGTTATAAAGTGGCTATTGTGTTTTGGGCATTCTCCAAGGTATTGGATTTATAAGTAGAAAGAATTAAATAAATCCTACACTCAAAAAAACAACAAATGCATATTGCATAAATATGAAGTTAATAATATTAATTTTGTTGTTCAGTTGTTTTTTAGTCATGTCTAGCTCTTTGTGACCCCTTTTTTGGATTTTCTTCACAGAAATACTGGATAGTTTGCCATTTCCTTCACCAGCTCATTTTACAGATAAGGAATGAGGTAAATAGTTAAGTGACTTGATCAGAGTAACACACTTAGTATCTGAGGCCAGATTTGAACTCAGGGAGATGAGGCCAGGTGCTCAAATCAGCGTACCACCTAGGGCCCAATACAAACATATTGGCTATGGAGGAAGGGTCATATAATGGAGTAGTGGGAAATGAGGTTAAAAAGTTTATGAGAGACAGACTAGAGAGAATCTTGGAGGTTAGGCTAAGGACTCTAGAGTATTAAAAATATATATATATATATATATATGTGAGCTTCAAAATAATTCTTTTATTAAACTTCTTTTGATTTTTTTTTTTTTTGCACTTTGGTAAAACATGTGTGCTCCCTTGGGAACACCATTATTAAATACCTAAGAGACACCCAGATCTAAAAGAAAGGACATTTGGGAAGTGTGGAGAATACCCACAGTGTATAAATGAAACACTGTTCACTTCATAACATGCTAGTTGAAGACTATCCAGACACAATCAACTAGTGATCAATTGGGCAGGAAGGTATATTTTGTTTGTTTTTCTCCCCTTTGTGAGCCAAAAATGAATTCAGAAAAAAAAAAAAACCAGATTTTCAGTACAAAATGAAGTTGGAAGAGACTGAGGAATATAAGATACTATTCTAATATTGGAAGCAAATCCTGATAATTCAGGATAAAAAAAAAATACTCTCTAGACTTGAATTACTTGAAAAATCATTTATGTATTAAGTTTATCACTGGACAATTTCTCTACTGTTCATAGCCAGATGCTTTACCTTTCTTTCTGTGAAGCAAAGAATGTGGGATTAAAGTCATTATTTGATAGTAATGATAATTCTCTCTCTCTCTCTCTCTCTCTCTCTCTCTCTCTCTCTCTCTCTCTCTCTGTTTCTCTGTGTCTCTCTCTCTGTCTGTCTCTCTGTGTCTCTGTGTCTCTCTGTTTCTGTCTCTGTCTCTGTCTCTCTCTCTCTCTGTCCACATACCACAGACACACATACCCACACACATCTGAATATGTCTATGTGAAGTGTGTGTCCATTTTCCAATGTCTTCACATCGTTATTCTGTACTTGTAATGTTTAACAATCCTTGAGGTCTTGTTTTGGGTTTTTTTGTTTGTTTGTTTGTTTTGGTAATCTTAACACAACTCTCAACAAACACAAATGAACATATAATCAAGCAGTGTATGGAGTAAAGGTCCAAATAAAACCATGATGACCAAGCTATTTACATTTTTATTTTTAAATACAACTTTAACAAAAAAAAGCAATAATACTTTATTTCTTATGAGTCCCTTTTAATATCTGTATATTTCCAAAATTGTGTTGTTATTTGTAATTATTTTCTTCATGGTCTTAAATCAGTGCGTGCATTGCTCTTATTCTATTCATTTTGCATAATATATGTATGTATATATAATGTACTTCTTTTATGTTTCACACTTGTTATTTTCATAGAAAAGTTGCATTCTGTTAAATTCCTATTTTGGATCTTTTTTTTTTTTTTGATCCAGACTTCTGATTTGATCAGTGTAGTGAATTCCTAATTTGGAAACTCCGTCCACCAATGGAGTTCTGTAACTTATAGCAACGGAGAGTTGTATGGGTCAGTGAGAGGTCATGTGACGTCTCTGGTCATACATCTAGTATGTGTCTGAAACAGGACTAAACAGAGTAGGGACTTTCTGGACCTGTTCTGGGGCATCGCCAAGCCGGCCCAAGTCGAGCGGCTGGCGGCCACGGAGGCGCTGGTGGGGCGGCTGCGGGAGCTGCCCCAGGAGGCTGAAATATAGTAGGCGCTGAAGCGGCTCATCGAGGGCCTGGGAGCCACCCGCGAGGCCGAGCGGCCGGGCTTCAGCCTGGCGCTGAGCCAGGTGTTGCGGGGCTTGGAGAATGTGCCTTTGTGCATCATATTGGAGCAGATACGGGAGAAGCACGACCTACATAGAAAGAAGCTGTTGCGGAATGTGGCCTTAGGGAGCTTCTTTGGGGTCCTAGCTTTGTTTCAGTCGGACTGCCTGGTAAAGGACCACAAGGTATTGGTGGAAGCCGTCCAGCTCTTGCGGAGCCTGGCCCAACACCGAAACCACCTTGAGGACCTGCCCCGCCGCACCGCTGATGGACATTCTTTCCGAGGTCCCAGAGCCTGTGTTTGAGACCGTCCTGTTATGCGCCCTTCAGACTAACTTCACCTCAGCCTTCAGCTCCCCTGAGCAGCTTCAGCTCCTCCTGGTCGGGCTCCAGAGGTTCCCAGGCTTCCTGCAGCCCAAGAAGCTTAAGAAGCTGCTGGGCTCGGCTTCTGTGGTCACCAAGGAGAGCGTCCCCAGGTTGGTAGAAGTTTTAAACTGCAGCTAGGTCTGTGAAGAAGAAGAAGGTGCTGCCGCTAGCGCACTCGATCTTGCCCTCCAGGAGGGGCCTTCGAGCTCTTCTGGAAGGCTGTGGTGGAGGATGGCCTTCTCAAGGAGCACTCTGTTACACGGCCTTCTGCCTGCTGGGCAGGGCCCTGTCCTGGCTGTCCCTGGAGCAGCTCCAAGTAGTCCTCCATGGAGAAGTGATGTGTTGCTGTGGCGACCGCGTGCTCTTGGCTCAGCTCCCCTCAAGCTTCAGATTTGCCCCAGAGATGGAGAAGTACATGGGCTCCTTCCTGGAGGGCTTCGCAGACCCCGAGAAGCAGCTGGCAGTGCTGGTGGCCTTCTCCTCCCTCACCAACCAGGGCTACCCAGTGGTACCTAGCCTGTGGCCAGTGGTGAAGCACCTGCGGCCTGAGGCGCTGCATCGCTGCAGCCCGACCTCAGCAGCTGCCTTGAGTTCAGCACCAGGCAGCAGAAGAACACAGCGGAGGATGAAAGCCAGCGTGAGGTGACTACCAAGAGGTCTGTGTTTTGCCTGCGGAAGTGGCTCATTCAGAGACTGACCAGCGCTGTGGAGAATCCCCAGGTAACGAAGAATGAAGCCTTTGTCATGGACATAGCCAGGTTCTGCTTTTTTCATTCGTTCTTTCATTCAAAGAAACCTTCCAAGGATATCCCCGAGTCTGAGCAGCAGGTATCTGTGCCACTGGACAGTGAGAGCAGAGAGGCCTCTGCCAACGCCTTCTTCAGTTTGTTGCAGACCCTGAACTCACTGCCTTTGCTGGGAGAGGCCCCCAGGAGGTGCCAAACATGCCCAAAGGGAAGGCCGGCCACGGTGTCATGGTGGACGGCCAGCTCTGGACCCAGCACCTGGTGCAGTACGCGACCCTTTTGCTGTCCTACAGTAAGAACGTCCGGCCCTTGAAGCCCTTCAGTGCGGAGGAGAAGGCCATCTGGGACAGAATGTTGCAGTCTGTAGATCATCTGCAGCAGGTCATCAAGGACAGCCATGGGGCTGAGATCACGGCCTTCCAGCAGCTCCTGCTCCTGGTGGGAATCCATCTTTTCAAGGCTCCTGGTGAATGTGTGGACCTGTTGAGTGACTTAGAAAGCTGCATCGAGAAAGCTCTGGACAAGAAGGCCAAGAAGGCACCAGCTGGTGCAGAGAAGCCCCAGTAGGTGGAAGTGATGGTGGAGATCCTGCTGGCATTGCTGGCCCAGCCCAGCCTCCTCATGCGCCAGGTCTCCCGCAGCGTGTTCGCTTGCGTCTGCCCACACCTAAACTGGTGGGGCTTGCAGCTGATACTGGACATGCTGGACCCCGATCAGCAGGAGAATGGGACGGTGGTGGTCACAGAGGAGCCAGGCCAGAGGAAGAGGTCAGTCATGGCTGGGGAGGATGGGAGTGAGAAGGGGTCGGCCAGTGGTGAGGATGAGGATGGCCCAGATGACAGCCAGGGGAGCGAGAATAAGGCCGGGGCTCCGAGGAGATGGACAGCAACTTCCGGCACCAACTGATGAAAGTGCTTCAGGCTGGGAAGGCTCTGGATGCTGATGGCAGAGCAGCGATGAGGAGCTGGACAACTATGCCATGATGGCCCTGGATGCGCGCCTTGCCAGCTTCTTTGCCGAGCAGAAGCTGCGTGCGCAGGCCAAGAAGCAGAAGGAGAATAACCTGCACTGTGACTTCAAGATAAAAATTCTAGACCTGGTAGAGGGGTTCGTGACTAAGCACCCTGAGAACCCTCTGGTCCTGGATCTGATAGAGCCCCTGCTGGCGGTCATCGAGCGTAGCATGAGCCGCGACTCAGCCAAGCAGGAGCAGGATTTCCTGCACAAGACCACCGACATCTTCAAGAACCAGCTGTGCCGGACCAAGCTGTACTGCCACAGCATGGCAGCCGGGCCGAGGATGGCCATGCCATGCTGGAGCAGTTGGTGCATCGGCTGGCCACCAGGCAGACTCTGCAGTGGCCCTCTACCACTTCAGCGCCTCCCTCTACTTGCTCCAGGTCCTGAAAAGGGAACACTGCTGAGGTGCCAGCTGCCCTGTCCCCAAAGAAGCATGGGAAAGTCAGCTCTCCCCCCACACCCCAAGTGAAGGGCTCCAGCTGCCTGGACCTGCCCCGGGTGACACAGCTGTACACTGAGGCACTGACAAGCTTCCTGTCCAAGCGGAACAGCCCTTTCACAGCCGCCACGTTTGTGGACCTCTTCACCCGATGATCTGTCAGCAGCTGGTGCCTGTCATTCTCCCATTCATCACAACCAGAGCCCGGCCTTACCACCAGGTCCAGGCTTGCTTGATGCTCCTGAAGGCCCTGCAGATACAGGAGTTGAGGCAGTCCCTGGAGGGCCCGGCCTGGCAGGAGCTGATCGGAGACAGTGTCAGGCAGACCACCGAGAGTCTGAGAATGGTGGGCAAGGCTGTGAACAAAAGCACCCACCTCAAGCTGTTCAAGGCCCTGGAGCTCCTCATCTTCCTCATCAAGACTGTGAAGGAGGAGAAATTGCCCACGAGCCTGGAGGCTCCTTTGGCCATGCTCCAGACCTGCGGCAGAGTGACCACCTGGGCACCACGGAGCGTCTCTCCAACCTCACCTGGCAGGCCCTAAAGCTGCTGGGCGTCCAGCACCCCAAGGAGGACAAGGTCAGGGTCTCTCAAAACAAGGACCCTGCCACAGCCCCCAAGGAGCCAGGGAGACACAAGCGGAAGAAGGGCTTCCTCCCTGAGACCAAGAAGCACAAGAGACACCAGGAGGGTGGCGAGAAGAGCCCCGCTGCTGCTGCCATCACCACGGAGGATGTGGGGAAGAGGAAGAGGAGACTGAAGCCACATCAGATGCCATGCAGTCCTGGGGTGAATGGCACCACAGCAGGCCCACGGCCACCCTTGGGGACCCCTGACGCAGCCCCCAGGCAGACCCAGGGCTGAGGGCCGCAGGCTGTGGTGAACGGAGCCTCGGGGAGCCCAGCACCAGCCTTTGAGGGGCCAAAAAAGAGGAAGAGCAAACTGGACGTTGTCCCCCCAGCCACCCTCCCTGGTGAGAAAGGCCAAACTGCTGAGGGGAGGAGCAGCTGCCCCAAAGCCAGGCTGCAGAAGAAGCAGCAGCTGCCGGGGCCAAGGGCAGCCCCCAGTGAGCAGGCACAGCTGGTGGGCTAGCATACCCCAATCCAATAAAGCAGCCTCTTCTTGGAAACAAAAAAGATCTACAGTGCATCCTAAGTGCAGTTATGCCAGGAAAAGAGAAAGTTTGTCTCCAACCTTTAGAATTAGCCTGCATCCTTATGACTTAACTAAAGGTCTTCCACTATCCAACCCCCAGAAAAATGGTATGGTAGGGTCTGAAAGAGGGACCCCACAATGAAGGAACTCTAGTGCTGGCAGCCTGGGTATGGGCAAGTAGATGGGCTGAAGGACCAGTTCAAAGAAGTGCCCTACCTCCCCACAAAAAGGTCAACATTTTGGGGCAAAGTACTAGTTATTATTCTTTCAGCTCTGATAATTATCGACCATGTGGGGCCATGGCATGACAACACAGTATGGAATGCTAGGTGGCACAATACAGTGCTAGACCCAGAATAAAGAATATCTGAGTTCAAATATGGTCACAGATACTAGCTGTGTGATCTCAAGGAAGTCTCTATTTCCTCAACTGTAAAATGAGTATAATAATGTCTGTCTTCCAGAGTTGTGAGGATAAAATGAAATATTTGTAAAACACTTTGAAAACATTGAAATACTATATAAATGCTGGCTGTTATTATCATTCATTCATTTTTCATTCAAATAGTCAAAAAGAAAATTTGGACATCAGAAATTTCTGTTAAGATAGCCTGATCAAGGGGCAACTAGGTGCTGCAGTGAATAGAGCACTGGCCCTGGAATCAGGAGGACCTGAGTTCAAATCCACTCTCAGGCACTTGACACTTAACTAGCTGTGTGACCTTGGACAAGTCCCTTAACCCCAATTGCCTTGCCTTTTCCCCTCAAAAAAAAGATATCCTGGTCAAAAGTGTCACCATTGTGTCATAACTGAACTCAATCATTGTAAAGGAAACATAAGGAGATGGTTATTATCATCATAATTGTTTTCTCTTTTAGACTTTGGATATATTACTTAAATTTTTTATACCCTTTAGTTTCCTCATCAATAAAATGAAAGGTTAGCAAGACAGACTTGATGGTCTTTAAGATCTCTTTCAGTTCTAACATTTTATGAAATAAATTCATAGCTTAGAAAACCTAGAGCAGCATTCTTTTCCTAATTTTAAAAGTAACTATAAAACCACAAAATGGAAATTTTGTTGTAAATATCAAAATAAAAAATTCCCTCATAAAATCACATTTCATTAATCATAATTGGCCATTTCATGTACACAAACAGATTAAGGTAGAAATCTCAAAAAAACATAGCTCTAAATACAACAAATAAAATTTCAGACCTGGAATAACAGCAACAGTTTAATGGGCCACAATACAGATTCCCAGAAACTAAAGACTTAACAGGATAAAATAAAACAAGCACTTAGAGCATACCTCAGAAGTAGACAATATCAGGAAATTTTAGAATGTCAGGGATATTGTCAAACAGTTGATTTATTAGTGGACACAAAAATCTATCTTAGAAAGCAGAATGACCACTGAATCACTGCAGTAGATAATACTGATGAATAGCAAGGATATTATCTGTATTAGGAAGGTCTAATATGCTTATACTAATGTTTGACTCTTGCCTTGCTTGAGTTTTCATACATTATTTTCAGTTTGACTAAATTGATTGCAAGTTCTTCATAATATTTCATATTTTAGGACACAAAAATTATTGAAGACAGCCATAATAAGATGAGGAAAACACTTTGATTGGCATTTGAATAAGCTGACGACTACTTGGTCTGCCAACCTGAGCAAGATTAGGTAGAAAGAAATTTCCAGAATAATCCAATAGAGCAGTCAAGGCTAAAGATTTCATAATGTAGTGGTCAACTAGTGCTTTGGGCAGATAGATTCTCTGTGGCGACTGTAAGCTCACCAAAGACAGGGCTACTTCATTTTTATCTTAGTGTCCCCAGCATCTAGAATTGTGCCTGGAACATAATGGACCCTTGATAGATGCCTGCCGAATTGAACTGAGAAGACATGGACAGCAATTACACAAAATGAGAAAGTATGAGTGGGTTGTAATTTAGATCATTGGGGGGAGACTTCACCCACTGAGATCACAGATCCACTGAGAAAAGCCATTATGGTAAATGTATTTTCCAATACATTAACTTAATCATAGAGTGACACCATGGGCTGAACCACAGGGACTGAAATTCTGAGTCAGACCATCATTCACTCACAGAATTATATGGAGAATAAATTCAAGGCAAGACTTGGTCCCAAAAGAATGGGAATACCAGAGTTTGAAAACAAGGTACCATTTACAGGACAGCTGTGATTTCAGGCAGTGAACTGGTCAGAAGATAAAAGTGTAGTTACTAGAGTCAGAGCAGAAAATCAGGCCAACAACAGCAGTAAAACTAGACATGCTGTGTCATACAAAATGAAGTTTCAATGCCTAGGAACTACGTGGCATGATTCAGGACTAAGGACAGAGCTAATCCAGCAGGTAGGGGTTAAGAAGCCCCATATTGCAGAGAATAGGGGCCTGAAGGATCTACAGTCTAGGCTTGACAGTAAATTTTCTTTCTGTTTAGCAGTCATTCCCAAATATGTATAAAGTTATAGTTTTGTCTAATGATTATTTGGTAACCCAAAATGTCAAATAAGTTGTTGATCTATGTTCCTTGGCAGCTTTAGAAAGATGATAACTACTTACAAAAAATGTCAGCTATCATTGAAAGAAACCAAAAGTCTTATGATTCCTGAATGCTGATCTGGTTACAGTACAGTTAAATGTTTACTCTCAGATTATTATCTCATATTCAAACTGAAATTGAATCACATAAATAATTAGCATATGAGTGACTACATTTTTTGAGAAGAAAGGAAGATTAATTAGGCAGATAATATAGCAAATTAAAAAGTTATTGCTTACTGAATGTAAAAGAAGAAACCAAGGAAGATTTTATCTAAAAGTTTCAAAAATTCCATGTGAGAAATATTTGTTATTTAGAGATACTATTCTTTTTCCTGGTTCTCATAAAGCTTGCAATCTCATAGGGAAGGCAAACCACTTGAACAAAGAATCATAACATAAAACAGCATAAAACATGCATGTGATAGGTGCACAAGGGAATTTAATATAAAAGGAAGACAAGGGCAGCCAGGTGGCTCAGCAAGTAAGAGCACCTGCTCCAGGGGTGACCTGGGGATCAAATCTGGGCTCAGATACTTAGCACCACACCCAGAAATAACTGGCCGTGTAACCTAGAGCAAATTGGATTGCTTAAAAAAAAAAGGAAGAAAAGATAATTTCTGACTCAGGAGGAGGGGGAAGGGGAGGATCAGCAAAGACTTCTTTAAAGAGGTGCCATTTGAGTTTCATTTAGAAAAATTGGTAGGATTTAAGTAGTAAGTGTGAGGACACACCAGACATAAAGAATAGCATAGACAAAGGCACAGGGTGAAGAAAGCGACAAATTTGGAACTATTGAATAGTCTGTAGTCATGTAGAGTAGGAGGGCTGGTTAAAAGAAAGAGGGCTGAAAATGTAGGGTGAAATCAGAGTAGATACAGCCATCAAGGTTAACATATCAGAAGGTTATCAATAAAATGAAAGTTCCAGGGTCCCACCTCAGAAGAGATACTGGATTCTCAGTCTCTGCTGTAAGTGTTAAGATGTTTTCTGGTACTTTGCATACTCAGTCAGAGTTTATAGTCCATTTCAGTGTTGTCCCAAGATTATAAGGGCATAGAGGCAGGAAAATGTGAACATAGGTAAGGGAACACCAAATGGTGCCAACTTGACTGAAGCTATCTAAAAGTTGTAAGTTGAGCATAAAACTAGAATGCTAAGATGAAGTAAAATAAAAAGTGAAAGGCCTGGAATGTCAGTCGTTATAAAAGTTTGTAACTATTCTGTAAATGTGTGCATTAAGAAGATTACTCAGACAGCTAGGCATAGAATGAACCATACCGAGGAGAAACTGGAGGCAATAAACAGCAAGTAGCAAACTCTCAAGATGATGAGCTTCAATGCTTGAGTTATGGTACAATGGAAAAAGCACTTGCTTTGGACTCAAAGGTTCAAATCTTGGCGCTGTTCTGTACTACTTATGTGACCTTGGATAAGTCACTTAACTTCACTAGGCTTCAGTCTCCTCATCTGTAAAATGACAGAGATAGACCAGATATCTTCAAAGGGGCCTTCCATCTCTTAAGTTTTTTATCTTATGAGTAAGAAATTTGGTTTTTACTGTTATTTTTGTTTTTGATTTTCCCCAAATTTTTCTCATTGTTTTTCATACATGCTTTTTCTCTTTTGTTTTGATGATTTTAGAACAATAGAATGCTTCCTCAAAATCAGAATCCCTATAAATTCTTTCAGAAGCTAATGAAGAAGGCACTGAAATAATCCAGATGTGGGATGATAAAACTGGAAGAGGATAGAGTCCCTGTGGTTGGGGAAAAAAAAAGAGAGCTATGAGAGATATAGATAAGACATAATTGTTAGGCAGTGACAACTGAATAAATGTGGATGAAAAGAACACAAATATGACTCAAGTTGTTATCACTCAGTGATAGAATTGAATGATATCATTATTAGAAATCAGTAAGTGAAGCAGTTTTGTAGGAGTAGACTTACAGGAAGAAAGAATTAAGGATTGGATATAGTTAAATGATGTGTTAGTAAATTTATTTGACAAGGAGTTGAAAAATGGTCAAGATCTTAGTGCTGGAGATATAGATTTGAAAATAATGGCATAAAGGGCAGAGCTAAAGCTGTAAGGTTGAATTAGATCACTGAGAGAGAAGAGGACATGGCTGAAGACAGAATATTGAGTCACTTTGATTCAAACAAACCTTTATAGGAAGGGGACATTTTTCTCCAAAAAAATAAAAGTTTGTCCCCAAGAAATCTAAAAATAAGATAGTTATTTGCAATTTAATGTTTTCTTTATCCCCTGTGGAACTTTAACTAAGTCAATGAACTCTACTAAGTGCCAACTAGAAATCACACTGGAAATATTGAACCCCCTGACATTTAAGTGAAAGACACTTTTCCCCAAATTTAGTGATTATTTTGATTCCTCTGCAACATGCTTATGTTTTATTTTCTTCAAAAGTCAGAGAATATACCATCTTCTCACTGTCAGAGTTTTCTCAGTAAGAGACAACTACAATTAGATATGTAATCTGCCAGACAGAAAAGCTGATATCTGTCCCATCACTTAAAATTTAAGCAACAAGTACTAGTGACTGTGGTACCAAGATTGATTTCAGTTCCACTATGATTCTTTCAATAGGAAATAAATTCAATCTCCTGGTGAAATTTTTGTTGCTATGTGCAAAGAGTACTCTGCTAAGCACAGTGAGTAATAAAAACATGAATGACATATGGTCTCTTACCTCACAAAGTTTGCAATCCAGTAATAAGATAAAATAGACACATAACTCACTGTAGTACTACAATGTGCCTTTAGAAAGGCTCAAATACTTCCCATGAGGTTCAAAGAAGGAAGAAATTTGCAGGGCTACCCTGAATAAAAGGCATCTGCAGGGTTATCATGAAGAAGGCAAAGGCATCTGAACTTGACTTTGAAATTTGGATGTGATTTTGACATATGACAGGGAGGTTCCAGGCAGGAGAATGACATGAACAATGATATAAAGGGAGGAAAAGCCAGGATATATTTAGGGAAGTCAAATACACTTGAACTAAAAATAGACTCTGTGCTGTGTTATGATGGGATATATGGCTAGAAAGAGAGTTAAAGAATGGAGAGGTTTTAAATAGAAGGCTATGGATTCTGAACTTGATTTGGAAGCCAAGAGAGAGCTATTCATGGTTTTTGCATGAATAAGTAATGTTAAAAGCTACAATATAGGAAGATTTATCTCATATCACATTGCCAAATGGATTAACAAGGGAGATCCTCTATCACCTATATGAGTACTGAAATAATTCAGGCAACAGCCAATATTGAATTTGAGGTATAAGGCTGACAATCAGGTAGAACTGTCCCACAGAAAATTCAGAGATCAGTGCTATAGGCAGAGATTTGGGAGTCCATATAGAGTTGATAGTTAAAGTCATGGATGAGATTACCTGGCATAAGGAGTTTGGAAAATCACCAAGTGAAGAGTAAGGTTGTAATCTAGGGAAATGTATACATTTATGAGGTAGAAAGATGTATCTTATATACAGAAGGTGTTTGTTTATTGGGGGAGGAAGAGGAAATAGCAAAAGAAACTAGAAAAGGAATGATCAAAGAGTAAGACAGTGTGGATTAAGTAAGTAATGTAAGGGTATATTAGATCATTGAGAGAGAAGAGAACATGGCTGATGACAGAACATTGAGTTACCTTAATCCAAATGAACCTTTATAGGAAGGGGGTATATGTGGTGTGGTGAATGCTGAAAGAAAAAAAAACCAAAATGCAGCATTGCATTCAATGGTATGGATTGTTACAGTGACATCAAGGAGACTTAGAAAAGGCCACTGTAGTTGTTTATTAGGATGGCATTGTTAGTTTTAGAAAAGCAGTTTCAATATTAATGGTAAAAGCCACATTTCAAAGGATTAATGAGGGATGGAGTGGTAGGGAACAAAAACTACTCATTCAAGAATGTGAAAATGGGGGGCAAAGCCAAGATGGTAGAGTAAAAGCAGGAACTTGCTTGAACTCCCACTCCAACCACCTCCAATATCTGTAAAAAATAATTACACAAATTTTAGAGCTACAGAACCAACAAAATGACAGAGAATAACAAATCTCCTGCTGAGGGTAGCCTGGCAGGCCAACAGGAAGGGTCTATTGCACTGGGCTGGGAGCAGAACTCAGTCTTGCTTGGGCCATGCAGGCACAGACCTGCAGCACATTCTGCTGAAACAGACTTCAGGAGAGTGAATCACTGGCAACTGAGGATGTTTCTAGACTTCTCAACCCATAAATGCCAAAAAGAAAGTAAAAGGTCAGTGGGGGAGCTCTGTTGGAACTGGGTGAGAGAAGAGCACAGTCAGGCTTCTGCCCCCAGGGACTGAGGTGGCAACAGTCTACAGCTGCTGCCACAGAGGCTGCTTCCAGAGCTCCTGGCCCACAGATTGTGGGGGTTACCAAGTGGCTGACCAAAGGGCAATTGCTGGAATCTCTTTGCTGGCACTGACACAGGATCCTCTTGCTTTTCCCTGCTTGGATCTGGGTCATAGTCTTGGGTGGTGGTCCTGGGGTGAGGAGCACTAGCATGGCAGAGCTTGTTGAGGCTTTGGAGAGGCAGTCATCCTCACAGTTCTGAAGCAGGTGCCTGGAAGAAACTCTGACAACAGCTGTGCAAAACCCCAGAAATTTGGGACATAGTATTCTCCACTCTGGAAACAGAGTTCTCCTGTGGCAAAGAGCTCAAAAGTTAAATAATTGACTGGCAAGATGAGCAAACAGAGGAAGCAAAATCAAACTATAGAATTGTTTTTTGGTGACAAAAATGATCAAAATATATAACCAGAAGAAGACAGCAAAATCAAAACTCCTGCATCAAAAGCCTCCAAGAAAAATATGAATTGGTCACAGGCCATGGAAGAGCTCAAGAAGGATTTTGAAAATAAAGTAAGAGAAGTAGAGAAAAAATTTGGAAGAGAAATGAGAATGATGCAAGAAAATAATGAAAAGCAAGTCAACAGTATGCTAAAGGACATAAAAAAATACTGAAGAAAATAACACCTTAGGGGCAGCCAGATGGTGCAGGGAATAGAGCCCCATTCCTGGAGTCAGGAGGATCTGAGTTCAAATCCAAACTCAGACACTTAACACTTTCTAGACATGTGACCAGGGCAGGACCCAACTGCCCTGCCTTCACACCTCCAAAAAGAAAAAAAATACTTTAAAAAATAAGAATGTGAAAATGAAGAGAAGAAGAAATGGGATAACTAAATAATCTAAGAATACAGGGAAAATATAAAGCCAAATAGAGGAGATAACAATGGAGAGAAAGCTATCAAAAATATAAGACAAAGCAGTAGACAACTGATGGAACAAAGGTGAGGAGATAAGAAAGAATAGGATCAAATTAATAGATAGTAGGAATAACCATGGCAAGGAGAAACAAGTCTTCATATAAAGGACATAAGAAAAGAAGATGGGTGAAGAAGTTATATTGGGGTGGATAAGATGAAAGTTGAGGAACATAGCATTATAGAACATCATTTAGTATCATATATAGAGAATTATAATTAGCATATTATACACACATATATATAATATGTATAATATTACGTGAAGCTGTATGATACAGCACTACAATAATATAGTATAGTGATGTAAGTGTAGTAAAGTATATAGCATAAATATACTATAATGTACTATATATAATACTGTGCTATGTAGTATATGCATATAGCTAGCATGTTATATATATTTATATATAGTATTATAGAACCTTAATATTTATTATAAAATATTGTTATGTGCCCAAAATGGGCAGTTAGTTCTAAGGAATTCTTCTAGTCACTCAGGTTCGCAGCCTAGAAGTTATCCTTGACTTTTCACTTCCTCTTATCCCCCATATATCAATATTTGGCAATCATCAACTGATCTTCATGTATCCCCCACATCTCTCCCCTTCTCTCTATTCACACAGCTTCCATCCTACTTCAGGTTCTTATCATCTCTTACTTGCACTATTGAAATTGCTTCCCAGTTACTCTTTCTGCCTCCCATCTCTCTCCTGTCCAAACTATGTTGCACACAATTTTCACATGGATATTCATAAAGCACAAATTTGACTGTGCCATGCCCTTAATCAAGAAGTTGCTACTTATTATTGCCTCTAGACTAAAATACCAATTCTTCCATTTGGTATCTAAAGTCCTTCAGAGCCTAGCCTCAACCTACCTTTGCAAATTGATTGGACATTATTGCACCTGATAGACTCAGCACTCCAGCCAAATGTGCTTTCTTGTCATTGCCCATAGACAATAATCTATCTCCTACCTACATGCCTTTACATATCTATCTTTCATGACTCCCTCTTTATTTCCATCTTTTGGAAACCCTACCTATAGTCAAAAATCTGATGTAATAGCTATGTCTTATACAAGTCTCTTTTGGAACCCACTAGGCATTGGTGCTCTCTTCCTGCCATTAAATCACTTTGTATTTACTTTGCATGTGTTTTATATTTACTTCTGTGTACAGATTGATTACTCTTATTGTTGTTTGCTGTTTAGTTGTTCAGTAGTGTCCAACTCTTCATGACTCCCCATGGTCATGATAGCTGCACTACCTCTTAAAGTCTGTCCAAGTTCATGTTCATCATTTCTATGACACTATCCATCCATCTCATCCTTTGCTGTTCCCTTTTCCTTTTGCCTTAAGTCACCCAAAATTAGGGTCTTTTCTGATGAATCCCATCTTCTCATTATGTGGCTCAAGTTTTTAAGCTTCAGCTTCAATATCTGACCTGAATAGCTTGAATTAATTTCTTTAAGCATTGACAGATTTGATATCCTTACTGTCTGATGGATTCTTAAAAGTCTTCCCCAGCACCACAACTCTAAACTGTTTATTCTGTAGGACTCAGCTTTCCTTTTGGTCCAACTCTCATGGATATACATTATATTGGGAAAAATGGACATAACTTTGACTATATGAACCTTGTCAGCAAGGTGATGTCTCTGCTTTTTAGTATGCTGTCCATATGTGGCATAGCTTTCCTGCAGAGGGCCTTCTCCAATCATCCAGATCTATATCTTTCCACTGGACCCAGATGACTCTGGAGGAGAAAATGAGACTGGTGATTTTGCACAGCCTTCACTCACTTAAATCCAAATCATTTGAAATTCATGGCATTACTTTCCTGATGGTCCTCTTAGGGAATGAAGGACAAAAAAAAACAGCTTTCTTTCTAAGGAACAAGTTTATTTTAATTTCATGGCTGCAGGTACTATCTGTAGTGACCTTTGAGCCCAAGAATAGAACTGACAGTGCTTTCATTTCTTCTCCCTACAATTTTCTAGAAAGTGACAGGACTAATTGCCAAGATTTTTGGGTTTTTTTATGTTAAGTTTCAAGACAGCTTTTACACTCTCCTCTTTCAACCTCATCAAGAAGCTTCTTAATTCCTCTTCATTTCCTGTCATCAAAATGGCATAATATGCATATCTAAGATTTTTATTATACTTTTCCTGGCAACCTTATTTCTGGCTTTTGATTCATCCAGTCTGTTATTTCACATGATGTACTCTGTATATAAGTTAAATAAATAAGGTGACAATATACAGCCTTGTCATACTCCTTTTCCAATGTTACACCAATTAGTTGTTCCATGTTTGGTTCTAAGTGTTGCTTTTTTTGACCAGCATACATGTTTTTCAGGAGACAAATAAAATATGACACTTCCTTCTCTTTGAGGACTTGCCACATTTTGCTGTGATCCACATAGTCAAAGGGTTTTTAATGCAATCAATGAAGCACAATTAGATTTTTTTCAGAACTCTTGTCCTTTATCCATAACCCAGCAAATGTTGCCAATTTGGTCTCTAACTCCTCTGCTTCTTTAGAAACCAGCCGGCTCCTCTGCTAATTCTTGGTTCACAAGCTGCTGAAATTTATTTTGCAGGATCCTAAGCATAATCTTTCTGTCATATAAAATGAGTACAATTTTTTGGTGATTTGAACATTCCTTGGTATTGTCCTTCTTTGGAATGGGAATGTAAACTCATCTTTTCCAATCCAGTGGTCACTGTTGAGTTTTCCAAATTTGCTGGCATATTGAGTGCAACACTTTAAGAGCATCATCTTTTCAGATTTTAAATAGCTCAGCAAGTATTCCATTGCCTCCATTAGCCTTACTGTTGGAAATGCTTGCTAAGGCCCACTTGACTTATTCTCTAAGATATCTGGCTCTAGATTAGATTACCATAGTGATTATCCATGATGTTAAGATCTTTCTTCTATAGTTCTTTTGTGTGCTCTTCCCCCCCTCTTCTGAATTTCTTCTGTTTCTGTTCTTACCATTTTTGTCTTTTATCATGCCCATTTTTGCATGAAACATTCCGTTGATGGCTGTATTTTTCATTCTATTGTTTTCTTCTGTTTCTCTGTATTGCTCATTTGAGAGAACCATCTTATCTCTCCTTGATCTTCTATGGAATTCTGCATTCAATTGGGTATATCTTTTCCTATTTCCTTTCCCTTTTGCTTTCTTCCTTTCCCTCAGCTATTTATAAAACCTCAGCAGACAATCATTTTACTTTCTTGCTCATCTTTTTCTTTGGGAAGTTTTTTGTTGTTGTTGTTGCTGCCTCCTGCACAATATTGTGAACATTTGTCCATACTTCTTCAGGTTCTCTATCTGCCAGATATAATTGCTTAAATCTATCCATCACTTCCACATTTTATTCATAAGGGACACTATTTAGGTCATACCTATATGAGCTGAGGGCTTTCCTTACTTTCTTCAATTTTAGTCTGATTTTTGTAATAAGAAGCTCATAATGTGATACACGGTCAGCTCCAGGTCTTGTTTTCACTGACCATATAGAGCTTCTCGACCTTTGACTGAAAAAGTGTATAATCAATCTGATTTCCATATTGACCTTCTAGTGATATCCATGTGTAGTCAACTTTTGATCTTTCCCTACTCTCTTCAGTTTTAGGTTCCTCTAGCTGAATATAAATTCCTCGAGAGTGGGTACTATTTTCTTCTCATCATTATAGCCCCAGTTCATAGTTGCAGTACTTAGTGGATAGTAGGTGCTTAAAGGGGTTAAGTAACTTGCTCAAGGTTACTTGGCCGGTTATTTCTGGGTGTGGTGCTAAGTATCTGAGCCCAGATTTGATCCACAGGTCATCCTGACACTGGAGTCAGTGCTCTTACTCACTGAGCCACCTGGCCACCCCTAAGCAATTGGGGTTAAGTAACTTGCTCAAGGTTACACGGCCAGGTGTTTCTGGGTGGGTGCTAAGTGTCTGAGCCTGGGATTCAATCCCCAGGTCATCCCAGCACTGGAACTGGTGCTCTTACTCACTGTGCTACCTGGCCGCCCCACAACTAGTAAATTCTTGAAGATTGAACTCAGTTCTGGCTGATCAGAGTCACCTATCTGCTGCTATCAACACTACCATTCCTGGAAAGGAAGTTCTGTTATTAATCAGTTGCCTTATGATTCTATTCACAACTTCAATGACTTCCTTAATAATGAACCAACAAAAAGCCTTCCCTGATTATCACTTTCCAACATGTAATATCTTTCCTTATTGGAATATAAGCTCTTTGAAGGTAAAGACTTGCTTGTTTTGCTGTAACACCAGTGTTAGCATTGTGCCTCAGAAAATTAGGCACTGAGTAAGTATTTTTTTAATTCATTCCATTCATTGTTAAGGTAAGTGGAAGAGTAACTTATAAGTCCAGATGGTATGAGTATAGAGAAAAAGTGGTGTAAACAAATAGTATGGACCTCAGATTGAGAAAGTTATTGAGTGATGAAGATTTAACAATAGACTCTAAATGGCATAAAAATTCACTTCTGTACAACAAACTAAGGAATGTTGATTTGTAGACATTCTGACAGGATAGATAAGTATTATAATCTGGAATGGAAGGAAATGTCCAGATATAAGGAATAATTACATAATCAAAGATGCAGAGTCATAAATCATTGTTTCTAAGTCAACATGGAAAAGGGGAGAAATTCTTTGAGTGATAAAGAGGAACTCTAGTCTCTTCCTTTTAAAAAGTTGGAGTTCCTCAGGCTACTTTCCTTTAAAGGTACATATCTTGGGTCTTTCCTGAGCCCATAGCCTCTAGCATCATTACCCTGGACCTACAAGAGAAGGGAAAGAAATATTCTACCTGTAAAATTCACCTAGAGAAAATGAGCAAAATCATCAGGTTTTCTCAAGATTTTTACAGCCTGACAGAAAGTTAAAAGCATATTATTTTTAATGGATAGAAAATAGCCATGTTACCAATGAAGAGCAACCTAAGAACTAAACAGTTATTGCATCAACTTGAAGTTTAGAGAAGCCTAGCAATCCAAAATTTTGTATTTATTGAAGACCCTAAGAAATCCCAAAGACTACAGGACTGATCATAAAAAAAGTGCAAGAAATGTGTAGCAGAGGGGCTATTTGGAGTAATGAATTATATTTCAAGCTTCATCCCTGAAAAGTTCCTGTTTAATTAAACAGTCATTAAGTAAATTAGCATTAAAATGGCTAAAAAAAACAAAAACCCAAAACCTTGCTTTGCTGGAAAATATTGTTCTCCAACAACCACTGAAACATTAGTGTATTAAAATAACTTTTAAAAAAATCTTGTTTTGATTCTATATGACTGACTATGCATTCCCAAGTATGATGAAAATATTAAAAAATAATTAGGAGATAAAGAAAGAGGCAATATATGAGTTTCATGGAGGTAAGAAATAGTCTTTATGTGAGTCACCTCTATTATAAATCTTGTTTCTGGGAGCCTAATATATCAGTGACTGCCGATCTCATTTGAATCCCTATAAAAATATGCTAGGCTCCTACTGTTGCAATAAGTTTTCCTTGTCTAAAAGTCTTCAACATTTTGTGCATTTAAAGCTAGCATTCAGGACCTGGGGTCACTCATCAGAGTAAATGCTATTCCCATGGCAAAAGACAAGTGTCATCATCTCCATTAAACAAATTATTTTTCTCTACCTCCAAGCATATTTTTTTTCAGTGCTGATATTCTTGCAGATGCAAACTTTTCTTTCAAAACTCCATCATCTAAATGGCTTTTATTTTCTGCTATTTCAATGGTTTCTTGGAGAATAAAATATGCTATTAATGTCACATTGATGGCTTTATCTGATTACTTATCTCTGCCTATTTCTGTTTTAGATGATAACTTTCCTAATGATTATTTAAACATGTATTATTCATAGATGAACCTTGAAAGGCAATCAATCAGTTCTAATAGTCTCTTCAATGAATGTTCTTTGTGTTTCTTTCTCTAGCATGAAGATCCCACTAATGGAAACAGTTTCTTGCCTGCTTCCTGCCTAAAAGCAAGTTAACTATATATAGCTTAACACTGTCATGGAATCATAGAATATGAGAATTGGAGGAGGTAATTTAAAGAAGTATAAAATTAATCATCAGAGTATATAGTTGACCTTGTTTAGAAAGGCAAGGAACAAGAAATGGTTTGAGTCACTGATATTTTCAGGTAAACCACCCCTTGGGAATCAGCATTACTGAGTTTGCAAATCTTAACTATGGATGGGGTAAAAATGTCCTATTTGCAGTCCTAACCTTTTTTTTTGCTTTTTGGAGGGAGAGGGCAGGGCAATTGGGGTTAAGTGACTTGCCCCAGGTCACATGGCTAATAAGTTTTATGTGTCTAAAATTGGATTTGAACTCAGGTCCTCCTGACTCCAGAGCTGATGCTCTACTCACTGTGCCACCTAGCTGCCACAATCCTAACCTATTTTAATTGGAAGGCCTATTCAGACTTGAATGCTAGGACCCTGATTTTTTCCATCTCTACTCTCCCATCTCCAACAATCCTTGCCCTACTCCAGTGCTGCTTTGTTTTGGTTTGCTATGGCGTTCATCTTCAAGTTACATTAAATGACTGACAATAATAGTAATCAGTAATAATAACTAATGAATAGGTAGCATTTGTACAGAGCTTTATTTTGCAAAGCACTTTACCAATATGATTTCATTTGCTGAAACTCCTTTATCCCATCATTTACTTGGGGAGAACAGAGGATTGAAGTTCCTCTGAGTGTCAGAAATGACTCTGTTCCAGAGCTTTCTGCAGCAAGTTTTTCACCACCACCATTAGATCTCCCAATATAGGATCTAATCAGTGTGAGAAGAAACATGGCATAGTGGGGTAAGTGCATCCAGATCTTTCCTCCTACTTAATTTCTGTGTGACCCTGGGCAAGTCACTTATCCTCTGTAACCTTTAGTTTCCTTATTTGTAAAAGTAGGACAATGATAGTGATGGAATCCTAATAAAACTATCCCTAGACCCAATATTCTAACTTCCTTATAGACCCCAATGAACAATAGGCCCACTGCCCATACTCACCCATTCATCCCCCCCTTCCCCTCTCAATATCCTAACTTCTTCATATATGCCTCACTACTCACTAGAGATGAACAAGTATATCAACAGAGTAATATTTCCCACAGAAATAGCAGGTGTGTCCATCCACTGAACTACAACCACATTCATCTAGTCTCAGACAACACCACAATATTCAGCCAATCAAAAAGCAGCACCACCAGGATGCCCAAGCAGGATATGGACTCCAAAACAATAGTAGTGAGTTTTCCTAAGTAGGCACCTGCATAGTAATAGCAAAAGATGTCCTTTAGGTGAACATGTTATGTAGAAAGGTTTATTATAATATCATGATCATACATACATATTCCCCCAAATGGGTTTTTCTGTATGCATTGTGGGTAATCACATGCACAGTTCTACTGCTGCTGGGACCCCTCCCTTATTACCTAATCCCTTAACAAACCCCTCCTGCCTTTTTAATATTAATAATTTCTGTTATATAATTGCATCTGTACCCTATAAAAATCCATCTTGCTTTCTATGAAATTGCTGGTTCCTCTTGGAAATTTGCCTGTTTCACGAGAGACATCAATCTCAATATATGCCTATACTTGGATTTAGAGGTAGTCTGATTCTGAATTCTTTGAGACAATTCCAACACAACACATCATGAAACGACAACAATAGCACTGACCTTTTAAGGTCTTTTGAGGACAAAAGGAGTTAATGTAGGTAAAGCACTTTACAAACCTCCAAGTGCTACTTACACATTATTAGAATTAGTATTGTTATAATAAAGGAAGTGAGGGTGGTCTCCAGAAGTCATTACATAGTCTCCATTGAACTATTATAACTATCCTCCTTTATTATAATATTCAGTTCTGAGTAAATGGAATGGTTTTTGTTCATGCTGGGGAAAATTTGCCAGGACAAACTATTCTAGAGATGAGATGTAGATAAACATATTCAAATTTCTTTTCTTTTTCACTTTTTCCATTTTTTGTACTTTCTATAGGAATAAGAAGAAGCCTAGGTTATAGGTCTGAGTTAAAGAATAATTTCATTCTGTATCCAAAACAATGAATTCCATGAGCATCAAGTTAGTTAGTAATATAAGTAAGCTTCACATAAATAACTGAAACATACGACCCATATGTCCTAATACAGTGATTGGTATTCCACCTTTCAACTCTTTAGGCCATGTTTTGTGAACTATGTGTGCCTTGAGAAGACCTGAATTTTGTACTAAACCATAAGCAGAAAACCTCCCCAGAAGTCTTTTAAACCAGGATATCTGAGGTCCTGCTGACATCTTTTAGGGAGGTATATGCTAGTATCTTCTCTCTGTGCTCTTTAACTTCATACAGCAAAACAGCAACACAGTAGAGTGGAAAGAATGTTCATTGTGTAATCTGAGGACCTGGGCTAAAATACTGTTTCTAACCTTTGTTATATCATGACCTTGAGTAAATCATTTAATTGCTCTAGGTCTCAGCTTCATTTTGTACTCAGATTTTTGGATTTCCTATATTAGTATTCCAATCCCCTATGATGAATGACAACTTGTTTTATGTTATTTCTAAAAGGTGTTGTAGGTCTTCATAGAACTGATTGTCATTGGCATCTGTGATTCGAGAATAGACTTATATTACTGTGGTGATGAATGTAGAGTTTTCTCAAGATAACTCACTGGTTATAGCAAACACTTTTTTAACAACTCAAAAGGTGACTCTACACATGGACATCACCAGAAGGTCAATATAGAAATCATATTAATTGTATACTTTGCAGCCAAAGGTGGAGAAGCACTATATGATCAGTGAAAACAAGATGTAGAGCTAACTGTGGATCACATCATGAGCTTCTTATTACAAAAATCAGACTTAAATTGAAGAAAATAGGGAAAATCATCAGCTCATATATGTACGACCTAAACAATGTCCCTTATGAAAATGTAGTAAAAGTGATGGATAGATTTAAGCAATTATATCTGGTAGATGGAGTACCTAAGGAACTATGGATATTCACAATATTGTGCAGGAGGCAGTAAAAAAAAACTTCCCAAAAAAAAAGAAGAGAAAGAAAGCAAAATGACTGTCTGCTGAAGTTTTACAAATAACTGGGGAAAGGAAGAAAGCAAAAGGGAAAGGAGAAAGGGAAAGATATACCCAAATGAATGCAGAATTCCAGAGAAGAACAATGCAGAGAAATAGAAGAAAAAAATAGAATGGGAAAAACAAAAGGTATCTTCAAGAAAATTAGAGCTATCAAGGGAATGTTTCATACAAAAATGGGCATGATAAAAGACAAAAGTGGCAAGGATCTAACAGAAGCAGAAAAGTTTCAGAAGAGGTGGCAAGAAATACAAAAAAAATTATGCAAGGAAGAGCTTAGCATCAAGGATAACCATTGAGGTGTGGTTACCAACTTAGAGTCAGACATTCTGCAGGGATGGGGAACCTATACCCTTGAGGGCACATGTGACCCTCAAGGTTCTCAAGTGCAGCACTTTGACTGACTCCAAACTTGGATTTGTTCTGTGAAGTTTGGATTGAATCAAAGGGCTGTCTTTGAGGGTCACATGTGCCCTTGAGGCTATAGGTTCCCCACCCCTGTCCTAGAGAATAAGTCAAGTAGGTCTTAGGAAGCATTGCTAGCATTAAGGCAAGTGGAGGTGATAGAATTCCAGCTGAGCTATTTAAAATTCTAAAATAGAATACTATCAAAGTGTCATCCTCAGTATATCAGCAAATTTGGAAAACTCAACAGTGGCCACTGGATTGGAAAAGATGAGTTTACATCCCCATCCTAAAGAAGGGCAATGCCAAGTAAAATTTAAATTACCAAACAATTGAACTTGTTTCACATCCCAGCAAGGTTATGTTTAAGATTCTACAAGTTAGGCATCAGCAATATGTGAACCAAGGATTACCAGAAGAGGTGAAGGAACTAGAGATCAAATTGCCAACATTCACTGGGTTATGGAGAAAGCAAAGGAGTTCCAGGAAAAATCTACTTCTGCTTCATTGACTACACCAAAGACTTAACTGAAGAGATTAGGGGTACCATAAAATGTTGAGGTTAGGGGTAGGGGTTCTTCAGACCCCAAAATACCAACACTCCAGGTCCTGCTGAATGAATTCGACTCAAGTCTTCTCTCAGCCAAAGAAAAGCAAAGTTCATTAAAAGCTCACCATAATGGGTAGACTCTTAAGGAGCCTTGGTATCTCTGATGCTTGTGCTGAACAAGCAGGCCAGAATAATCTGACACAGAATGAATCTGTGCTAGATCATTCTCAGGCACTCTCACACCTCAGGGAGGCAAGATGCCAAAGAAAGGTTATGGGAGGAATCTAGGAGCAATCTAGGGGAGGAGTTTGGGGAGGGTCTTTAGGAGGCATCAAATGAGGTCAGACTCTGGTAATGAGTGATTAAGGATGGGAGGTATCTGGAGACTACCTAGATATGGGAGGATCAAGGGTGGGAGGTAGCTGGATAAAGGAGAGCTAGGCTAGTAATAGAAGTTTGGGCAAGCCACAATGAAAGGCTTATGGCCTCAGGCAAATGCCTCATCAAATGGGAAGACTCAGTCAGACTTCAAAGAGGTTCCCAGAGCCTGTACCTCATTATAACTAGGTGGATGGAACATAACAAAATGTGACAAGTCCTCAAAGAGTTGGGAGTACGAGATTATTTTATCTGTCTTCTAGAACCTGTATGCTGATCAAGAAGCAACAGTTAGGACTGAACATGGAACAACTGATTGGAAAAGAAATATGGCAGGGCTGTATACTGCCACTTTATTTATTTAACTTATATGCAGAGTACTTCATGTAAAATGCCAGGTTGGATGAATCAAAAGTCAAAATTAAAGTTGTCAGGAGAAATATTAACAGGCACAGATATACAGATGATGCTACTTTGACGGCAGAGAGTAAAGAAGAATTAAGAAGCCTCTTGATAATGGTGAAAGAGGAAAGTGTAAAAGCTATCTTGAAGCTTAACAAAAAAAAAAGATCTTGGAAATGGGCCCCATCACTTCCTGGTAACTAGAGAAAAAGGAAATGGAAGCAGTGTCAGATTTTATAATCTTGGGCTCAAAGATCACTGCAGACAGCACCTGCCACCATGAAATTAAAAAAAAAATATTTGCTCCTTTGGAAGGAAAGCTATGACAAATATGGACAGCATACTAAAAAGCAAAAACATCACCTTGCCAACAAAGGTTCATATAGTCAAAGCTATGGTTTTTCCCTATGGTATTGAGCCAGCCTGCAAGAGAGGGCTGGTTCCACTTAGAACTAATCCCATCTCCTGCAGACTACTTTCTTCACCTGAGGGCTACCCTCATCAATTTAGCCTTCAGGCTAATCCTGTCTACTGGATGATGCTACAAAGGAGAGGAACTAAGGAGATACCAATCTCACCTCCTCTTTGAAAGGTTAGAACAATTAGGTTAGAACTATGCAAACTAACTTTTCAGAAGGGTTTTTAACTGCGTTCTATTTGCAATTTAATTTACCTGTTATTCATAAAGTAAGTGGGCCTCTGTCTTATGGATAACCAAACATAAATAAATAAATGACTAAGTAAAAAGAGCGACAAGGGGATAGTGTCTGCTAAAGAAAAAAAACAATAACAATGCGTGCTGTAGAGGAGGCAAATTAGAGACCTACTCACAGTTGGTCTCCTTCCTTGGTAATAAATAGGCCTTGCATTTTTACTTCAGCCTTTTTGACAATGATTACTTGTTATTCAAACTAAATTAAATGCAAAATAGCATTCCCCAAAGCAATGAATAAACTAGTAAACAAATTTTTAAAACAAGCCTTCCCCAGGGATTTTTTTCCCCATCTAATGAAAAAGGAGAAGAAAACCTCTGCATTTAGAAGCATTTCTCTTTCTCTGACCATTCAGCTACCAAAATTAACCTCATTTAGGCCATTTTAGCCTACCATTACTTAGGTCAGGACCTTTCTGGAGTCCCATTTATTGAATGAGGCTAGTGGTCCAGAAAGATGACGATCGTGTTTTCTGAGCCAGAAATGTTATCACAGGTCATGACAATGGACATGGCTTTTATATATTTTCATTAAAAGTATAATTTGGGGTACATGGAAATGAAGTTTAGACAAACTATAGTTTTTCCAGGTATTCCCTAAGAATGAAGAGATGTGGATTGAACTATACTTATTTGGAATAATTCTGGGCGTTCTAAGACCTTACTGGATACAAGGAGAAAGTCTCCCATATCCACAGAACACTGGAATAGAGTTGGAAGACATATATGCTGTGATTCTGGTCAGATGCTGGCAGCCAGATAGTCTAGGGTCATTTTTAAAGTTGCATTCCAAGGACAAAAATAATTATTTGGATTGTGAAAGTCTCTCAAAATATATTTTTAATTCTGTGTGTGTTTTACAGAGCTCACCAAACCTCTCAGCTGCTGGAAACTGAACTAACATTTCTAAGGAAATTAATTTTCTTCTAAAGGAGACAGAGTGTCTTCTTTCTGTTGAGATGGTGATTCTCTGAGAGCTGAATTAAGCACAGGGCTGGAAGGGTCTGCTAAACAGAAACACAGAGACTAGAGAGCAAGTTAAAAAATATTTGGATGATCAATATCATATAGATACCCTGTGAAATTTTGAAGAGAAATGGTTCCTGTGAAATAATATCAGTAGCTAATCTATAAAGTTGATAAGGTTTAATCTACATAAAATGATTAAAGCCATGATATGGTCCCTCATTCTCTCCCTCCCTTCCGTCTCCCAAATCATTCCCATTGGCCTGGCATTTTGGATATTTTGATATTTGGCATTTCATCTGTAACCTTTCATTCCTCTGCTTTCCTCCATGCCTTCTCTATGCTGACATTTTAAAATGAAAATACTACTGAATAGAATAACAGTAAAGTCATTAGCACTTGCTACAAATCAGTTATTCAAGTGGGGTTTCTTTACCATGAAAAGACCCAATGCCTTAAATGAGGAAAGGAAAAAGAACATTGAATGGGGCGGGGGGGGGGGGGGGGGGGGTCATCAAAAAAAGAGACAAGATCAAAGATACAGAAAAAGAAAGAACCTTAGGAATCACTTATCCCAACCTGTATTTTACAAATAGGGAAACAATTCCAGAGAGGTAAAGTGAATTGATTGCCTAAGGTCCCACAAAGAGTGCCAGGATATTCATCATTTGAATACAAATCCTCTGGGAAAGCAGAAGAGAGCATCATTCATTATCCAGAACCTGGGCAAGCATGCTATTCATGAAATTGACATATAATACTGATGAACTTCTTCAGGCAACCAAATTTTGATATAATTTTCCATAAGCCCTCAGAACTTACAGTATCAAAGGTCTTGGTCAGATCTACAAATGTTGTATACAGACCTCTGCTCTGCTCCTGGCATTTCTGCTGGAGTTGTCAGGCAGCAAATACCATATCAACCATTCCTCTGCCCTTTCTGAAGACACACTGACTCTCAGGTAGATGACCATCTTTCAGCTAATTGATTAGCCCATTCAGGAGGACTCTGGTAAGAATCTTACCAGCAATGAATAAGAGAGAGACACACACACTCCTTCTCCCCCCTCCCATAGCAGTCATAGGACAATCTGATCCCTTTATCTTTATGAAGATGGACAACGGATGCTCTCATGCTTTCTCAGTCACCAATGGAGTGAAACAAGGCTGTGCAATTGTTTCCATGCTTTTTAGCATGATATTTTCAGCCATATTGTCAAACACCTTTAATGAGGAGAACATGACATCAAGGTCAGCTACTGAAGGGATGGTTAATTTTTCAACTTGAAAAGGCTACAAGCCAAGACTAAAGTGGAGGGAGTATTAGTGCATGATTTTTTTGTTTGCAGCTGATTGTGTATTCAATGCAGCCTCTGAAGCTGAGATACAACAAAATGTGGATTGATGCTTTGCTACTTGTACTAATTTTTGCCTAACAATTAACACCAAGAAAACACAGATGCTTCTGAAGCTACCACCACACCATCCACATGTGGAACCATCAGTTACAGCAAATGGAGAAGTTTTAAATGCTATGGATAAGTTGATTTACCTCAGCAGCATACTTTCTAGGGATGTACACACTGATAATGAGGGTCATGAATGCATTGCCAAAGCTAACTCAGTGTGGGAGGCTCCAAAGGAACGTGTGAGAGAGAAGAGGTCTTCTGAATCTACCTACTGGACTGTTTCTATTCTGTCATGGTGCTATGCATTATATAAGATAAATGTCAACTACTTCACAGTTTTAATTAAATCAACCATGTCAACTATAGCCAATAAAAGCATTTATTAAATTTTTTACCTCTAATTTGGTCTGGATCTGTAATTTTATCAGTGTAAAGATGGCTTATAAATTTATTCCCTAACATCAGAATGGCACATAGTCAATAACTTATAGCCTTGAAGAGTTCTTTGGAGTCACTAAAACATTAAGTCATTTGCCCAGGTTCCCAAAGTTACTATATGTTAGAGGCAGACCTTGAAATTAAATCTTGGCAGGAGGGTGGCACCCCGTGCCCTCCTGTGGATTGCCCCAGGCTCAGAGCTCTGCTACAGGCTGCTTCTATGAGGCTGGTTGCTGCTGCTGCTGTTACTGCTGCTCCACTTCAGTGAGACAGACTTTTCCTCCTGTGCTGAGCCTCCCAAACACTGAGCTAGCTCTGGCAATGTGTGCCAACCTTATCATTTCTGTGAATATCCCTGGGAAATATACCGCCAAGGTATCCAATGAAAACATTATGTTACAAAGTGTGAGAGTAAGCACATAGCCCTGCTGCACTCCTTTGGTAACTGGGAAAGTTCAAGAGCATCTTACATTATCCAGAATTCATACAAGCATACCATCATGACACTGATGCAAAATACTGATGAACTTCCCCAGGCAATCAAATCTTGCCCTTGTTTTCCATAAGCCCTCATGATTGACAATATCAAAGGCCTTGGTTGGATCAATAATGTTGTATATAGACCAGTGTTCTTCTGCTCCTACCATTTCTCTTGAAGTTGTAGGACTTTGTTGACATAGGAAGAAGTATTCTCTGAGTTTACACAGAGAACAAAGAAGCTGTGAGGTCCAGGCTCTTCTTCTGGTTGATTAGTTCAGGCTCTGGTTCTTATTGGGGGTTCAAATTAATATTAAATGATTATCAATACATACCCACATACAAATATTCATATATAGGTGTATTCATATGTATTTCCATATATACACATATATATATATATATATATATATATATTTATTTATAGCAAACAGGAGAGTTCTGGCCCTCTCTCACTTGGTGGTCTTTAGGATACAGGGCAAAACAGATGGTAATTCATCTTCTTTAATGTCATTTCTACTGATAAAAAAGTACCCATTTCTCATGTAGAACCATTTGACAGTGCCAAGAATGCTATTTCTTGGATCTCAAAATCTTTTCCTGAAATACTTATAACAGCAATTACCTGGCTACAACTCTATGAAAGTGTCCTTGTATTGGTTATCCATGGGAAACATGTGTGATTGGCTATTTGGGAGTTTCTATGAGTCTTTTGAGTACTTCATGTGTTTTCTGTATCAATATATGGGTTTCTACAAGTTCTTTGCATCCTTGATTACCACTATTCCATACATCTTGGGATAGTGTATTAGAAGTGACAGGTTATAGCTTCCTGTTTCAAGTATTTGTCAATGCAAACTCATGAAACTTTTGTTTTAGACATTTCATTTGTGTTAAAGGAAATAAATAACTATATTGTGACTGATATCCACTATTTCCTCCTTCTTCCTTGAGATCATTAAATGAAGACTGATGTACCATTTGGGAGGCATATTGTATAATGAGTTCTTGATTAATTAAAAATAAGGCTAAAAAACTTCTTAGATTCTTCTAGCTCTGAGATTTTGTGATTTATAATTCTGAAATTCAATATTCCACTAGAACTATTCAAACAAGCTGGCAATGCCAAAGGTTCAAAAAAATGGAAAAAAGGGAAAAATGCTGACCTTCATTACTATCATTCCCCTTATGTCAAGTAGCTGACACAACTAGGAAGCCTAAAGGACCCAGCGAAAACTTCATCCAGTAAATGATTCCTTGCCAATCATAGAGAGAGGCAGCAGCCAAAGGCAACATCATTTTGGAATATAAACCCATTTATATGGCACAACAGAGCATGGCAGGAAATTATGAGCAGCATCACCTCAAAAGAGCAAAAACAAATCTACAGAAAGCTTGGCATGCAACCCAGATGAACCGTAGGTAATTATAGAAGTTAGTTTTTCATTTTAGAGAATATCTCCAAAAAATGATTTGTTCAAATTATATAGAAACCTCAAAAACCCTCCCTACAATTCAGTACTTACTCAATCTAAACCTAATGAAGCACCCTTGAGTAATAAAGTATAATTCACCATGGTCTATAAAGCAAAGCCAATGAGGTCTAATCACACACAGGTAACATATTCAGCATTTGGGAAAAGCTACTTGGTAAGAATGTGCAGGTGGTGTCTGAGTATCAGCCAAAGGAGCCCCTGTCACAGAGCTATAGTTACTGTAATTTATAGAGGACATATTGCACCAGGGGAGACATTTCACCTGATGGCAAAAAACCTTCAAGCCAACTTAAGAGCTTCATATTGGGCTGAAATGTCCAGTTTACTTCAAAATTACTCTGAACACAAAAAAAGTCCAAATGATTATCATTATTCCACCACTCATTTCATTCTGTGCTTGGTGCTGCCCTCCATCAAGCCAGGGCTCCATACATAAGTGAAGAAACGAATAAAGAAAAGTATTCATTTGAAGGAAGTTATTCGCTTAGTTCACGAGTCAGTATTTGAAGCCTCAGAGAGGTATAGTGCCCAGCATATAGTAGGCATTTAATGAATTCTTCAGGAAGTTACTTAGAATAAAGTGTGATAACTAGTAAGAACCAAATGAGGAACAGATCACTATGGACTGAAGTGGTGGTAGAAAGGTTTATGAACTGAACATTTAAGGTAAAGTAGATTTTGAGTAAGCCCAAAGAATGGGGATTGGGCATTCCAGGAATAATGAACAGAGAGTGAGAAAGCAAGGGTGAAATTCAAGAACATTTCAGAGCTCAGCATGGCAGAATTAAGTAAAAGAAAGAAAAAAATTGATAGGATTGGCTAAAACAAAAGTTTTATGTAAGAAAGTAGCAGAGTATAAGCTAGAAAGGTCCTACAGAACAAGATTGTAGAAGGCATTAAATGTCAGGCTATGGAGATAAGTGATGGGAAAACACTGAATGTTTTTAAGTAGGGACATACAATAATGAAAGTAGTACTTTTGGAGGGTGGGGTAAAGATCAATTCAGCAGTAGCCTATAGGAATGACAATAGAGAGAAGCATCTATTAGACCTATTAGGGAAGTATTATAATATTACAGGTCATAGGATCATAGATTTGCAACTGGAAGGGACCTAGTCCAACCCTTCCAGAGACCCAGGAAGTCAAGATGGTATAGATAATATGTAGCAGAGCTAGGATTCGAAAACATATACTTTGAAAAATAAATATTTCAGATTTAGGACATTAGAAGTGCTTTTGTGACCAAAGACAGGTTTGATGTTTAAATTAAAATAAATTTAATTTACTTTGGGAATTGATTAAAGATTTGTTTGGGTGGGGCGGCTAGGTGGCACAGTGAATAGAGCACTGGCCCTGGAGTCAGGAGGACCTGAGTTAAATTCAGCCTCAGACATTTAACACAAAAACTAGCCGTGTGACCTTGGGCAAGTCACTTAACCCCAACTGCCCTCCGAAAAGCAAAAAAAAAAAAAAAAGAAGAAGATTTGTTTGGGGAAGCAGTCAGAAGGACAATGAAGATAAACAACTGATCTAGAATGTACAATATTAGAGAGTTAGGGAATGATTAAATGATTTGCCCACAGACAGCTAATATGTGGAAGATGAGGGACTTGAACCCAGCTCTTTCTGATTTCAAGACTCTCCCTCCATCCATTATATTAGAATTAAGAGTCCAAAGTTAAAGCTGAGATTTGATATTTGCAATTTTGGAAGTTAATCTAATTTTCTGGGTAAGAAAATGAGACTGCTAATTGTATATGGAAGAACTGGAAAGGACCTTAGAAGTAGACTAGTACAATATCTTCATTAATAGACAAGAAAAAAAACAGGATAAAAGAGGCATGATTACTTTCCTCTAATTATAATTCTAGTTAGCAGCAAATTCAGATTTTAGCCTGCATCTACTGACCACAAATCTACAGCTTTTCTCCTCCAACAAACTTGAAGACTCTAATCCTTGAAAAAAATTAGTTCCTGCCTCTAATTAAAATTTTAATGTTTGGAGAAAGGATAAATGAACTTGTTGTTTTGAAGACTGCAAGTATAGTCTATCACTAATTTAAGATTCCAACAATTTTATAGAACCTGTTATTTGCAAAGATGAATTTTGGTTCACCTTCTAGTAATATTTGAATTTATAAAAGATTCTAAAATTTGCACATCTGAGAATAAAGTGAAAATGGATGACAAGTCTTTATTAAATGTTCTCACTATGATTATTCTCCTGTCATTTGATCTTAGGTCTGTTGAAAATTCTTTTTCTTTAAATTATTTTCATAAGAATAGTAATAAAATGTCTGGAACTTTATGTCTTGCTATTTTCACAGGGAGTCCAAAACAGATCTCAGTATGGGTCTGCTAAGCTGAAACTCAGCAAGGAAAAAAATATATCTCTATTTCCCACAACCTCTCTGGAATCAAAATTAAATGATAAGGGAAAGATTGTCAATCCAATGATTGCTCTCGGTCACCAGATTCAAATAGCTATGACCCATACACTGCCTAATGCATAGCCAATCATATTTTGCTTTTAGATTAACCTTGTCTCATTGAAACCCTAAAAGCCCATAAAGTTTGCATCTCAGATCAATAGATACTAAAGATTTCAGAGTATACCCATACCCATCTGAGCAGATACAAGCACACACACACCCTACCTTCGAGTTCAGGTAGGAGCAGATACAGTAACCTCTGCAAACTGGAACAAAAAATCTTTGTCAATAGAAAGTATAATCACCATTTTGGTCATTAAATTTACTAATAATAGTCACAGAGCTCACTTCTCCCTTAACTATCCCCTTCTAACAAAAAAAGGTCAGAATCAAAGAGTTATAGAGTTGGAAAGATCTTTAGATGCTATATAATCCAAACCCTACCTAAATAGTGTATGCCCATGTTGGCATATGGTGCTTGATAAAAGATGAATGAGTTAATAGATATTCCATGGACCTTCTGCAAACAATTTGATTTTCAACAGAAAACTGGAAACCAGTAATTTATACATTTTTATGCACTAAATGGGAGAGGGGGGAGTATCAAGTAAGGGAAATTTATCCTTTAAGGTATACCCACAACCCCCTCCCTTTCTACAAAGTTTTCTACCACCACTGTGTCCCCTTTATCATTATGGTAAACAATGTCCCACTTCCCAATTAAAATTTGTTCTTAAGAAAGGGTAAAAATATTAGTAATGTAAATCTTATTAATTTAAACCAGTGTGCAGAGGTATTGGTATTTTAAGACTCATTTCTAATAGTGGAGTGAAAGATTTTATCCTTTGGGGTAGAGAAAAATTTCAAATTTCAGTAATGATCTTCTAGTGATATGTTGGGATATAGAAACTTTGCTTACTGCTTCTAATTTCATACTACTGCAGCTTTATGAAGTCTCATAAAGATGTCCTTGACTTTAACAGAAATTTCTATATTCCTTTCTTCAGCTTCTAGCACAAAATCTTGTATGTGGTTCATTTGTTGTTGTCCTTTGTTCTCAAAGAGGACCAAAAATGGCATCATTATGCTAAAGTCAAGTTTAAATGTGTCTAACTGTGACTGATCAGAGCAATATGAACTTGGAAAGCCCTACCACAGGTCAGGCACAAATAGTCCATGTGAACATTTGGTGTGGATTCTCCAAATTTGAGAATTCTCCATTTTCTTTGATCTATTTCAATTCTGCTTTGTTCATAGAGCATAGCACCTTCTCTGATGTGGACACACCATGCTGAGTGGTCCTGTGCCAGTGTCTCCCATGTCACACAATCAATTCCAAAGTTCTTGAGAGAGACCTTGAGAGTGTCCATGTATCACTTCTTCTGACCACCATGTGAATGCTTGCCCTGTGTGTTTTCCATAAAACAGTCTTTTTAGCAAGCATATATTTTGCACTCAAAGAGGATGGCTATCCCATCAGAGGTGTGCTCTATGAAGTTGAGTTTGAAGGCTTGGCTGTTTAAGTTTGAGTAAGGACCTCAGTGTCTGGTACCTTATCCTGCCAGGTGATCTTCAGAATCTTCCTAAGACAATTCAAATGGTGTAGATGGTAGCTGCTCAGTAAATGTTCCTTTACTGAATTAATAAATAAATGGTATTGATTCCCAAAATCATACAACATTCAAAAAGTGCCTATGTCTGAGACTACATTGTATACTACGGTCATATTCTGTGTCATCCAAATTTGAAGGAAAATTATTACTTTGGCAAAAATTTAATCCTTTCTATTATTGGCACCCAAGGCCCTTTTCTTTTGACTCACTAATTTAAACACCTAAAGATGATACTAAAGTTTACACAGAGTTCAAGAATCATTGAATCAAGGTTAAAAAAAATTTACAGGTCATCAGTCAAATCTTTTTGCACAAATTCCCTCTATCATATCTCTCATATCAGAGAAATCCTGTAGTCTATACTCTATACTAAACCTTTCATAACAGGGGACTCACTATTACTTATGTATCCCTCTTAGGTGTCCCATTTTTTATTGCTACAGTTGTTTAGAACATTATATTTTATTCTGAACTGAAATTTAACTCTTTGTGGCCTTTGCTTATTATTCTAAGGTATGTCCTTTAAAGCTGCACAGGATAAGTATAATTCTTCTTCCTAATAATTCTTCAAATACTTGCTATCATATTCCCTGTTTCTTCTCTTTTTCCATGACATTCACATTTCCTTTAACTACTGTTCATGTGATATATTTTCCATATCACCTTAACATCTTTGTCTATCTTCTTCAAATGTTTTGCAATTAATCATTGTTTCTCTTACAATGGAAGGAATAGAACTGAACAAAATGCTCAAAGTATGGACTGACTAGACCCATTCCCCTATTTCAGATATCACTCTCAATGGGGCCTAAAATTACATCAACTTTTTCTTCACTTCAATTATACTACAATCAACTTTAATTCCATTTGCAATCTACCAAAAATCCAGTCTTGTTACCATGAACTGCTATTCAGCTAGTCTCCCCTTTCACCATCCTAAAATTGGGGAGCTGATATTTTTTAACCTAACTGGAACATTTTTCCCCAACGAGCATTCATTCTACTTTTCCTCATTCAGTTATTTATCCTTTGGAATATATCCTAGAAAACTGCTATAAAAATGCTATTACCGTATTTTTTGTACAGACCTATGAGATCATTATTACAAGGAGCTCCCTTCTCCAACCATTGAGGATGTCCTGGAACCAGTGCAAATTGGCACCTGTTATGTAACATTAACCAGTATGTGTGTCCTGGCTCAAGTCACTTAAGTTCTCCATTACCCTAGCAACTTTCTAAGAAATTAAATGATTTAAGTAACGTCACACAATCAGAGGTAAGACTTAATCTCAAACTGTCTCAATTCACCATTTTTCCTGAAATTTTATAATGGTTTAATTCTCTCTCTCTCCCACCTTCTCTCCCTTTATTTTTCTCCCTCTATCTTTTTTTGCTATTTTACACAGTTACAGTATGAGGAAGCCATATAGGAAATGTATATGTTTGTGCATGTATATGTATACATATATGTGTGTCCATGTATGTATGTATGCATGTTTGTGTGTACATGTATCAGGGGTAGAGAACCTGAAGTCTCAAGGCCACATGTGGCCCTTAGGTCTTCAAGTGCAGCCCTTTGACTGAATCCAAACTTAAAAAAAAATCAAATCCCCTTAATAAAAAGATTTGCTCTAGAAAACTTGGACTCAGTCAAAAGACCACACCCAAGGTATCACATATGGCATCAAGGCCACAGGTTCCCCACTCCTGGTGTATACACATATATGTATATAAAATTTTGTTTTTAAAGATGAGAAGTTTAAACAGTGAAAAGTAGAAAAGGAAGAATAAAGGAAGGAAATTCAATGATGCACTTTGACCCAAAGAGTCCACTATTGGGTACATTAGGTACATTCTCTTAGGAGGTCATTGATGGAAAAAGAATCTTCCCAGATGTACTAAAAATATTTATGGTAGTACTCTTTTTTAAAGGTAGCTCGGTAGTACAGTAGCTAAAGCATAGGACCTGAAATAAAAATATTTATGGTAGTACTCTTTTTTAAAGGTAGCTCGGTAGTACAGTAGCTAAAGCATAGGACCTGAAATAAAGAGGACCCAAGTTCAAATCCAGTCTCAGACATTTACTAGATGCATGACCTTGGCCAAGTCTGTCATTTGTCAAATGGGAATAAAATTGGCACCTACCTCCCAGGATTGTTATAAAGATAAAATTATATAATATTTATAATGTACTATATTAAAGCTAGCTTATATCACTTTTGTGATATCAAAGAACTGGGGAAAGAGCAAGTGGCAGTCAATTGGGAAAGGGATTGCTAAATTGTGGTACACATAAATTTAAGGAAATATTGCTATGGTATAATGAATGATCCCATAGACCAAGGAGTCTAGAAAAAGGACTTTCAACTCATATAGACCCAGTTTCATTCTGTAAGTTCTGTCCCCAAAAAGGGTCTGGTTCTTTCTCTGGTGTTGCCTTTACACTGGAATTTTACTAAAAAAAATTTAGACATGGTTCATGTCTAGAGTCTTCCCAAAAGTGGTTTTAGAATCCCCTCCCAAATAGTTATACAATATGCAATATGAATTAGGGAATAGTCTTTTTTATTTCCTCCACCACAGAAAATACTGAAAAAGCAAAGGACTTAAACACATCATGAGCAAATGTAGGAAAGATAACATACTCAGTCCATTACACTCCTTAGAGTTTACCCACTACATAAAAATATTTAGTATAACTGCTCAGTTGATATTGCACTTAACCTCAAACATACAGTCCAAGCAACTCACAGAAAGTGTCATGGAAAGACAGCAAGACATGGTTTTATTTACTTTTATTATCATTTTACTATTACTCCAGTTAACCAGTGATCCTGACAGTGACCTACTTCTCAGAAAAGAATAATGCTGTGGAAATCTTCTGCTAATTTGATGATGTTCAAATTCCAGACTCAGGAATGCTTGACCCACAAGATAACCTCTGAGACCAGAAATGTCCATTGCTCTGAATCATCATTTACTGACCTATGTTCATAAAATGAAATAGAAATGAAGAAGGCAAACAGGAACTTGAGATCAAATGTCAGACTCTTTGTCAGCAAGCACATGTCATGTGTTTCTGCTATAAATCATAATCTTGTAGTAGCATAAATTTAGAACTGGAAGGACCATAGGATCATAAGGGACATTAAAGGTCTCAAATCCAAGGCCTTCATTTTTATAGAAGAATGACTAAGGGACTTGATCATCACCATGCAGATAGAAAGTGTCTGAGGTTTGAACCCTGGTTTTATTGACACCAATACAGCACTCTATTCAGGATGTCATTGTGTTTCTACATTGCCATTGCTGTTCCAAGGGGCAGAGGAGAAATTCATCACTACCACCTCCCAACCCTCCCCCCACCCTTTGTTGCACTTTATTCTATAATTACAAAGGAAAGAAAGAACTAGAAAAGAGCCCCCAGGCAGATGGGTCATTGTCATTTATCTTGAAAGTGGTGGCCTGGAGAAAACTGGAAAATAGTATGACAGAACCTGGGCATAGACCAACGTCCAACACTGTATACCAAAATAAAGTCCAAATGGGTACATGATTTAGATATAAAGGCTGATACTATAAACAAAATGGGGTAGCAAGGAATAGTTTTTCTGTCAGATTTATGGAGAATGAAGGAATTTATGACTAAACAAGGGAAAGAGAACATTATGAAACTATAAAACAAAGTCCCATATTTTATACTGATCCTCTTCCAGTGATGTTGAAAGATTACAAGGGATAAAATATCATAAACTTAGAATTATAGTTGAGGATACCACAAAGCTCAATGAAGAGATGCATAATTGCTATAAAAAGCCTCCAATACATTGCCTATCAAGAATTGCACAAAAGGAAGTGCCTTATGTTGTATCATCACAGAAATTCATGTCAAACGAACTAGAGGAAGGTTCCAGCAAGATGGATAAATTCCATGAGGATTTATGAAATAACATGGAAAAGAGATGTCCAGTGTGAAAGGTCTGAGTTACAGTTTCCATCATTTTAGGGAGTGTCTACATTGATAACATAAGAGATACATCTAAGCACCAAAATATTAAAATATTATGTACATATATACATTGAACATCAGTATAAAATATAGGACTTTGTTTTATAGTAGAAGCGATTAGGAGGTCCTTCTTGGAATGATAAAATGAATTATTGAATAGTTCCCAAAGACTAGGGATGCATTGGTGATAATTCTCAACTGAACAGGAATGTAGCTTTTTGTAGGGACAGGATACTACTTTTTTGTTAGATTGTTATATTCATAAAATATAGAGTATATTTTTAGTTTTCAATATTCACTTCCATAAGTTTTAAATTTTCTCCCCCTTGCTCACCCCTCCTTCCCCAAGACAGGATGCAATCTGATATGGGCTCTACACATACATTCCTATTAAATTCAATCCTGATTAAGTCATCCACTTATAATGAGCACTCTCTCTCTCTCTCTCTCTCTCTCTCTCTCTCTCTCTCTCTCTCTC
>NW_027185887.1:4354022-4391281 GCF_028583685.1 Petaurus breviceps papuanus | reverse complement strand
TCTCTCTCTCTCTCTCTCTCTCTCTCTCTCTCTCTCTCTCTCTCTCTTTCTGCTTTTCATCATCTGCCAATTTAGTAAGCATTATTTCACTGGAATTATTCATAAACATGACTTTAGGCATGATGGTCTTAAAAGAATAGGATACATTTGTTCTCATAAGCCTAAAACTGTTTGGATGTAGGTCTGTCTGAAGGCAATGGAAGACACTCAATGGCTTCATGGGGTCTCTTTCATTTGAATGACTCAGTAGAAATGTGTTCAAATGATCTTGCTATGATCTACAAGTGCAGGGCATCTTCCACTGAGAATTCATTTGGAATTTCCTTCTCCAGTTTGTTGCCCTTAGAAATATATCCCATAGGTTGTTAAAAAGATGCTGCTACTACTATTTTTGTAATCATTTAATTGTAAAGAGGACAATTATTCTCTTATTTAAAATAATATCCCTAGGCATGGTATGGAGTCTTCATAAAATATAGAGAATTTTTTTAAAGGTAAACAATTCAAATGTATAATAAAATTTCCTCATTAGAGTTCACCTTTTTCTTTCTCTGTTTCTCCACTTACACCATGATATTTAATTCATTCAACAAGCATTAAATAAATACCTAATATATAGGTGGTAAACAAAGACAAAAAATGTGCAACAAGGATAAGGTTGACCTTTCATTAGGGTCCCAGGCAAAGCACACAAAGTTCCAGACACATGGCATCAAACTTATTGTTCTAGTGTAGTGAGTGACTCTAGTGCTATTCTCCAAGATCAAGGCTAACTATGTCTTCCCCTAAGGGTTCTACTGGTAGCCCTGAGTGACTGATATATTGTTAATTCTGTTGCTTCAAGTTCCCATTCAGTTGTGCCCTCTCTTTGTTAACCACCACTTCAATGCAATCAATTAGCTTTCCCAAAGGTATATTTGCTTAGAAGTAAACATTTTCTTCTTACTCCTAGAAGTCACCCTCGTCCTTATTTCATCTTGTTCCCTAGGGAGAGTGGACTGAGACCTGATATAGTTTCTATATAGTATTGATCCCATTTTATTCACTTTCAAATGAGTCATAACCATTAGATTATGCACATTTGAGTTGCCAGTGGTCTAGGTTCCAATCAATGTACCTCAAAGCCTTGATGTTGGACATTTCTTTCTTTCTTTTTTTTTTTGGCTTTTTAGAGGGCAGTTGGGGTTAAGTGACTTGCCCAAGGTCACACGGCTAGTTTTTGTGTTAAGTGTCTGAGGCCGAATTTGAACTCAGGTCCTCCTGACTCCAGAGTCTGTGCTCTATTCACTGTGCCACCTAGCAGCCCCAATGTTGGACATTTCTAAACCCAGCATGAACATTGTTCCCAGACTTTCTAGAGCCTCTCTCTCTTGGCTTTTCAAAGTACACCAGGTTGTAGCCATCTCCAAAGTTCTTCGTCTAAAATAAGAAATAATAAATGCAAAGAGTCAAGGAGTAAAGACTTTTCTCTGGACTATATGTTAAACTCATATAAGGAATGTCATGTGGAGACTGTTCCCCTTAGAGAATTGCCTGTAACCAGAATGCAGCCAGACTGGAGGGTTTCAGAGCAAAGGAAATGGCTATAGTTGACTTGTGCCTCTGGCTCATTCCAGCTACATAGCCAATCAAAAAAATCTCTTCATCACATGACTAATAGGCCAGAATCAGTTACAAAATTTCTACTGGTTCTCCAAATGTCTTCAAGGCACTTCTATTACATGTTATAATTACTTTCTGTAAGTAGGTTTCTCAACCTCTTCCACCATTGTTTCCTATTAGTAGAACTAGATGACTTCTAAGTTCCCTTCTAGCTACTGGTTATTCTTGATTCTAGCACAACTCTCTTTGTAAGTTTAAGCACTTTTCTTGGACTCAGTTCCTCATCTATAATCCTTGGATACCTGTCTCAGAATGAGAATAAAAAATATGAAAACAAAAAATGACTCTTTGAAATGCATGATATTCTATATGAAGATAAAATATTACTATACATGTATACCAACTTCCACCTTACTATACTGATAAACACTCATTTCTCTTTTGATCAGTTACTCATTCACACAGAATGAGATGCTAGGAATATGAAGCAGTCTATCTTGCATCTACTCAACAAAATGTTGACTCATAGGATAAAAAAATTTGGAGCTAGAAGAGACCTGAGAAATCATCTAAATGCTTTACAGATAAGGAAACTGAGACCCAGAGAGATTAATTGACTCATTCTCTAGCAAGGAGCAGGGTTGAGATTTGAACCCAGATCCCTCCAAATCACATTTTACTTTGCATTGCATTATTGCTTCTTAGTGATGCAAAGAGTCACCATGCAAGTTGTTGACTATTAAACATTTAGCTCTACAACCAGATGTGAAAATTGAGATTATTAAAGGTGTCAATCTGTCTTCTAAAACTGTATAATGGCAAGGAATATAATCAAGTTTTGAGTACAAAATGGCCAAATGAATTGTGCACAGTAGCAAATTAATATCACAATTGATTTTTCAAATCCTAAAACTTAAATAGGCACTCAAGTTATGGCTGCTACTATTGACAAGATTGAACAGATTTTATAGTCAGAAAATAAAGGGAATAAAAAATATCCAAGCAGAGAATCTAAAAGCCTATCAAATACTTGTGGGATCATTTACATTTATAACTCCAAACAGTGAATTGCCTAGAAAACTGAAAATGAAACATGATTCAGCATGAAATTTAAATGAGATTTCTGGCTACCCAAATGGTAAGAAAGCAGAGTATTTATCAATTCCAACACACACACACACACACACACACACACACACACACACACACATGAATCACAAAGAATATTCCCATTGTCACAGATATTACAGTTGCTGACTTTAGGTTAGCCCCATGTCTTGATCACTCTGCTTTTGTTCCTTTAGTTCTCAGACATTTTTCTACTTATATCTTGCTTTTATGACATTCTTAGAAATCAAGTCAAACTCAAGACAATTTGGTGACTTTGAGACTTTATTAGGTTCTTTTGAGAGTTAATGAGGTTCATTTCTGGGCTGGCCACCAAGACCAATCCAGAACTGAGAGTTCTTCCCAGGAGTTGTCTGATAAGCCTACCCTGTTATATGGATTTGAACTGGCCAATCTGTGGTACCCCTCAGTGAATAGATTTTCCAATAGGCTAGACACATTGTTCAAATGCCAAACATACATTAGCTAATCAGGTTATTTTACAGAGAATTCACATAAAGTAAGAGTTCACACAGAAGTCAGAAGAAGTGATACAAGAACACTCTCAAAGTCTTTCTGAAGAACTTTGGAATTGATTTCATGATATTGGAGACACTGGCAAAGGACTACTCAGAATAGCATGTCCATATCAAAGAAGGCAATGTGCTCTACAAGTGGAATGGAATTACTGTGGCTCAAAAGAAACATAAGATTTGCAAATTTAGAGACATCTCCACTCCAGATGTTCATGTGTACTATTTGTGTCAAAGCTCTGGGAGTCTTCCAAGCTTGTATTGATCTGATCAGCCACAGTTGGACACACTGTACCTTGATTCCAGCATAGTGATGTCATTTTGGTCCTCTTTGAGAATGAAGGGCAATAATCAATCCATTAGATTTCTGTAATGAAATTCTAAATCATTCAAAGGAGCTTTCAGGATGTCTTTATTTGGCATAATTCAGTCTGAACTCTCATTTACAATGGAACACCTGAGGGTTTTTCTGTAGTTCAGAGCTTCATCTGATTTCTAAATCCATAGAAATAGGAATAGGACTGAGGACTTAACCTGCTATTTCATTGATATTTGGAAATCTCAGTGAGGAAAATTCCTCTACCACTATAGGTAGGATCCTTCCCTGCAATTTACAACCTTAGAGAGATGCGTATAGCAACAAAAATGTCACAAAGGTAGTATATATCAGAGATATATTTTGAACCCAAGTTTTCTTGGCTCTGAGAAAACTCCCTATCCACTACAAGATGTGTCAAATATAGAGTTACCAGATGTAAAGCCAAGCACGAGCAACTTTCCAGAGGACTATTGCTATGAACAGTTTTAAGGTTCTGATCATATAGTGTAGTGAACTCTTCATTCAGCAGTAAGTTAAAGCAAAACATTCACAGAAATGAAAGTACAGCATTCACAATGTTATAACATAACAACTTATCACTGAAGTGGCCACATAATTTTCACCAAAGTTGCCACATAGTTTTAAACAAAAGATATCATTCAATAAGTCCTTAACTCAATCATCCTTAAAGAGCAAGCCTCCTTAAGGGACACAAAGTACAAAGGTCAAAGTTCTCCACCCCTAGGTCACAGTAAATCATGATCTTCTCAGTCAGCATTAAGTACCCAAGAAGAGGTCTTTTCATCTTGACTCAAGAGGCTGGCTCTCAGATTCCATGGTTCCTCTTCCATGATCCCAGTTTTTGCCTGAATTTACCCAACTGTCACCTGGATTCAAAGGTAGGCAGCTCTCAGCTCCTTGTCCAGCTTCTCGTCCAGTTCCTCATCCAGTTCCCATTCCATATTGAAGCTCATGGTGTCCAGTCCACCTCAAGTCCTTCACAATTTCTGTTTCTGGGAAGACAAAGCTTAACAGAGCCAAAACAACATTTATGCACATTGCTGGCACCATCATCAATTCACTATCTGCTGTGAAATCAACAGACCCACCAACAGGGTCTGAGAACTCAACACAAATTGTCAATACAGACCCAGGACCTCTGAATCCCTCCCTGAGGACTTCTATAAACAGACAACAAGAAAATCCTCTTTCAGGGCTTCCAGTAAGGTCCCAGGGTTTCTGTACAAAGTATCACAAACAAGAATCAACACAAACAGAACAGAAAATCAGAGTACTTGGCCACCACAAAATTTCCCCTCTCACTTCTGTTCTTTCCTAGCTCGGGCTTCTCCTTATATATGGTTATTAGCTCCTCCCTGTTGCATCAACAAGTTCCTTCTGCTGTGGGATTTACAAGTTCTGTTTCTTAACAAAGACTTGATATAATCAGGGCAAGGCTCAAAGACACTTGAACTCAAACAAGGTGCTAAAGACTTACTGTGTTTCCCCAATAATAAGACACTGTCTTATCAATTTTTTTGGACAGAAAAACACCAGAGGGCTTATTTTCAGGGGAGGGCTTATTTTAATGAACATTGATAGCAATTTTAATAAACAGGTAAATGTGAACCAAAAAATGTACCTTTATTCAATAAGCAAATCACTGGGGAAGAACAGGATGATGCGCTCACTACTGCAGCTCTGATTGGATGCAGCTCGGAGTGCGGCGTGCATTTCACGGTGGGGGGACGGTGCATACAGAGGGTACTGTAATGTAGCGTGTAGCGCAGGGGATCACCTTCACTACAGTAGCAATCTCAATAGGGCTTATTTTCGGGGGAGGGCTTATTTTAGAGGAATCTTACACAGTAAGGGGAGGGCTTATTTTCAGGATAGGTCTTATTATCAGGGAAACACGGTAAGTAGCTGAAATAAGGCATTAAGTACTTCTTTGCTTGCCATTACACCAGACTCCTAAGTGTGACCTAAACCAGATTAAAATATAATCGGGAACTATTTAGCAAAATAGATAAAAATGCAACATAGATGGCATTACATTTTAAAACAAAGCCAATATGCAGCCCAAAGGGATCCTTACACAGGTCCCCATTTTTTTGAGACTGACACCACTGCACTATACCACATTGCAATTCCGATGTCTATAAAAGTGTCTTTGAGAGTTGGTAATATTAAAAAATATCCTTTTCCTAGATGTTTACCAGATCCTAAAGATGCTTAAGCCACTATCATCCAGACTATACAGAGAGTAGAGCAAAGATCTTTGGTTCAGGAAATGTACAGTGTCAGCTTGATAAAGCCTCATGCCTGTTGCACATTCATGGCACTTAATCCCAAAAGATGTGGTTTCTGTCCAGGAAACTGGTTCCATGAAGAATGTCTGTGGTGGTAGAGAAGCATCTCTGCCTTCAATTAGCACCTGACCTTGGCACTCAAGGCCTTCTACAATCTGGAACAAACCCAATTTTCCAGTCTGACTGAGCCTATACCCCCACATATATTCTGCATTCAAGTTTAAAATTATAGTCAATTTCTTTTTTTTCCTGCTCAACTTCAGCCCTGTGCCTCAAGCAGTCCCCAAAATCTGATACTTCTTTGCTTTGTCTGTTGATGTAACTCCCTTTTATTAAGCCATAACTCTGCTGCTACCTCACCTACAAAGCTTTCTCTAAGACAAGCTCCCAGACAAAGGTGATCTCTTGATACTCAATCTTTCCATAACACTATACTTGGACTTCTCCTTAGCACTTCCCTCACTTAAACTCCTTCTCCATCCTCAGTAGATGCTAAGATCCTTGCCAACAGGGTCTGTGTCTTACAGCCCCTACTTTTTTATATTTTACCCCTAGAATAATGCTTTATAAATGGTAGATAATTAATAACTATTTATTGAATTAATATATTTAATTAATGGTTATTTTATAGTAAATTTCTTTTCATTGTTTGCATTTATCAACAAATACAAACATTTCAAGATAAGGGGAACAAAAAAAAGAGTGTCTATGAACTTTTTTTACATTGCAAGAACCTACGAACTTTTAAACATTGATTTTATAAAGAAATATACAGAGACACCTAATTTAACAAATTTGTTGCAACAAAATTGTTCTATTTGGTTAGATACATTTTGCACCTCTTTTTTGCTTTCTTCTGTGCATTTAAAACATTATTGATGTTTCCTGCATATTATATGTGTGGGTACATATATGTGTATTTGTTTAACCTGATGATGTGTGTATGTTAATATACACACACACTCATGCACACACATATATTTGTTAAAAAGGGAGGTGTCTATTTGGAGGGGATGGTGAGTTAGTAGGTAGTGACAGATATGAAAAGAAAGCATGATTTTTTTGTTCATATGATTGATATCCTGGGGCACATTAAAAAGGGACAATTTATCATAAATGTGATTGACTATTTGTTATCAAGTATGAGTGCCCTTGGTGAATGCCAGTGTCCTTCCATAAATTATCTTTTAGGAATCACATTACCACTAGTAGTTTTTAGTGACTGATATTCAAAGAACAAGGAATTCTGTTGAGTAAATAATTTCTAGAACCACCTCCAAGGTACTTTTATTATTCCTTATTAGAATCATCAAACATTTATTGTATTTATTTTGTGTGCACAATATATTCCCTAAAGGAAACTTGACCCAAAATTACCTTTGCCCTTTACTCTTCCAGTCCTCCAGTTACTGCTAAAGACTTAAACAAATGTTTGTTTGCCACCTGATGATATTAGATATGAGCACATTTTAATGCTTTCAATAAACCATAAGAAGAACAGGAAATGGACATTAGATGTGTGCTGAGCAGATTGAAAATACATACTAGGAATGACTTACATAAGTCTACTAACTGGCTTTCAAACTATTATATTTTCAGAAACAGCTAAAAATAGCCTGTGATGTGATGTTTAACATTAAAAAATAAAATAAAATCTGGTTATCCCTTTAAAAACATTCTGCTATAGGAAAATTAGTTCTGAAATGTCAAAGACTTTTTACAAGTGGAAAAATACTATCAGAAAAATAGAAGGGTGAGAATTGGGAACAAGTTAGACTGGAGAGCATGCTGTATAAATTGATCTGAGGACAAAGGTCAAGTCTTTGATGTACTCTGCTTTGGAAATGTTTGCTGTCTTTAAGCTGGAGGCAGGGGGGAAGCTACCAAGCTGATGCCCCATATTGCTTTAGTCATATTCACTTCTTTGCATAGAAGCATTTGAATATCTTTCATGATCAAGGCTTTAAGACAAAATGAAGAGTTCATATTTATATGGCATTTTCCCCCTTAACAACCCTAGAAGACAGTGGAAGAGGCAATGTGGCTTAGTAGAAAGAATACTAATTTTGAAGATAGGAGAACTGGGATGGAATACCAACTTTTATGAATAACTGGTCATGTGATTTGGGGCTGGTCATTTAATCCCCTGAGCCTCAGTTCCCTTATGTACATAATGAAGTAATAATTACTTGCATTGCCTGTCTCACAAGATTGCTATGAAGAAGGGTTTTATAAAAACTTCAGTGCTATATAGCTGAACATTTTTATTACCCATATGATACAAATGAGGAAGAGGTTACACAACTTGCTCACAACTACACAATTAACAAGTAGAAAAAATGCAAATGGAACCAAGGGCCTTATTCCAGGTCTAACATCTTTTCTGCCATAAAAAGTTCCCTCTTTGTGGCAGATACATCGACAATTTGGCTACTTGTCTGAAAAAATGAGGGCAGGATAAGCAGTCAGTAGAGTAACTCAAGTCAAAACACTGGCACTTTCCTAAACTACTATCCCTTTTAATGCCACTTTATGCTTTTCAACATGCTTTCAGAACCATTAAAGTGCTTTTGAAGTATCTTAGCAATTCAGGACCTTATTACCTCTGTCTGGAATATTACAAAAGTATCCAAATGGGTATCCAGTCTTCAATCTTTCCTTACTTTTCACTCATCCTACACATTGCCACCAAAATCAGTTTACCTGGCTTAAAGTGTGATTTTTTTTTAGTCATTTCTCTGCCAAAAAAATTTGTTTAAGTCTTCTAATTGCTTTTAGCCAGTTAATCATTAAACAAATATATAGTATGTCTACTATGTACCGAAACACTGTATTAGGTGTAATGGAAAAGAAAAAGACATGCAGGACTCCATTTGCCCCTCTAAAAGGAGATCACAAAATTGCAAATCTAGAACCTGATAAGTATCTCAGAGACCATCTAGTCCAACCCTTCTTCATTTTACAGAGTAAGAAATTGAGACCAAGGAAAGATAAATAATTTGTCCAGGGTTATATAGGTATAGTAGAGGAAGGATTTGAAGTCAGGCTTTTTGTGATATCTGAACCAGTACTTTTCCCACTGTCATGCTGCATGTCAAACTTATTCTCTCTGCAATAAGACATGAATGAAAAGTTGAAGACACACAACTCTCAATGCAAAACAATAATAATTACATAACACTTTAGTTTTGCATAGCGCTTTTATATACATTAACTCACTTGACCTCAAAATAACCATATAATTTACCTACCACTGGCATTTTATTGCCATTTTACAGATACGAAAATTAAGGTTAAGGGTTAAATGACTTGCCTGTGACTACTATAGCAGCAAGCACCCCAACATACCCAGAATGGCTGCTAACACAAGTTCTTAGATCTGCTTTTCTAAAGGAAAGCAACTCAAAATGTGTTAACAATCTTGCTTTAATCAAACATATGTCATTTACCTAGTTCAGGGGAAAAAGGTCAGCACCCAAACTTCAGAGAATACAAACAAGTTGCAAGCAGAAGTTACAAGTAGCAGACAGGCTTCCAGCTATCTGACCATTACATCCATACCTAGTCAGTTACCAAAGAGGGAAGCATCAACATCTGGGTTTTTCAAAGCCAGGGGCTCTCAATGGCTGCCCAGAGTCTCATCTGGTCAAATCACATAATTCTTCTCAAAGTGAGCTGCAAAACCAAACCTCATATCAGGGTATATATAGCCTTCTACTGACTAAGAGAATGTCACAGCCCTCATGACCCACTGCCCAATAACACAGCACCAAGTGTGGGTGTTTCTGAAAACCAAGCTCCCCAAAACAGGCTCCATGTGACCACATTCAGCCTATTAGGGGGCAGAGTATATTTTCAAATCAAGGAAGGTTCTCAAAGTCACTTAAGTCTATCAAAGGGCCTAGGGGCAGGGAAGATCTTAGATTCCCATTCCCATAACAACTACCCAGCTATTAAGTGTAAGAAGCAGATCTGGAACTTCATCTTCCTGAATTCAGATCCAGCATTCATTATGCCATGCTGCCTCTAATATGTGGCCATGTACCCAGTGAATGGTATGGCCAATAAGTGCTATAGGAATTGAGGAAAAAAAAGAGACTACTAGAGACAGGAGAAATTTGGAAAGATTTTGTAGAGAAGGAAGAAAGAATAAAAAAGAAAGAATTTAAGTTGGATCTTACCCAAATTGGTAAGATTTGAATAAACTTGGGGGTAAAGTAGCATACTGGGATAGAATCACAGGAAAAGGTACACAGAAGCTAGAATATGCAGGGCATGCTAAGGAGGGAGATTGAACTAGTTTTGATCATTTTGGCAATGCTTTATGCAAAAGAGTCATGATAAATAGAGATAGAGATATATACTAGTTGTAAACACATGTCTAAATATATTGACACAGTCTATGGCTGATAGGGTTAGAAATTCTCTGAGACTGATCTGGCCTAACTCATCTCAAAGAAAATTGCCTTTGTTGGAGAAGATGTGGGAAAATTGAAACACTAATGCATTGTTGGTGAACTTGTGAATTGATCCAACCATTTTGGAGAGCAATTAGGAGCTACGCCCTAAGGGGGATAAAACTGTGCATACCCTTTGACCCAGCAGCACCACTTCTAGGTTTATATCCTAAAGAGATCATAAAAATGAGAAAAGGGCCCACATGTACAAATTTATTTTTTGTGGTGGTGCTTTTTTGTGTTGGCAAAGAATTGAAAATTAAGGGGATACCCATCAATTGGGGAATGGCTGAACAAGTTGCAGTATATAAATGTAATGGAATACTATTGTGTTATAAGAAAGTATGAGCAGGTAGACTTGAGAAAAATCTAGAAAGATTTACCTGGAACTGATGTTGAGTGAAGTGAGCAGAACCAGGAGAACATTGGACACAGTGACAACACCATTGTGGGATGACTAACTATGATCGACTTACATCTTCTTATCAATGCAAGGATATAAGACAGCTCCAAAAGACTCATGATAGAAAATGCTATCCACATCCCCCCAAAAAATCTAAGGAGTCTGAACGCAGATCAAAGCATACTATTTGCTCTCTCTTTTTTTGTTGTTTCTTCTTTATAGTGGCTTCTCCCATTGGTTCTAATTCTTCTTCATAACATGACTAATGTGAAAATATTTTTAATATAAGTGTGTGTATGTAGAGCCTTTATCAGATTAGATAGTCTTGGAGTCGGGGGGGGGAGGAATGGAGGGAGAGAAAATTTGGAACTTAAAATCAGGGAAGTAAATGTTGAAAACTAAAAATAAATTATTTTTAATGGAATAATTAAATAAATAAAAGAAGATTGTCTTTTCTCTTTTGTGGGGTGGCCATTCAAGTAACCCCAGCTATATGACTGGGAGAGGGGCATGGAAAGTCAAGAACTACTAGAATATTGGCTATGCTTCCTATCTCCAAGAAGGGCATTAGACCAGAATTATATCTAACTATTATCCTTCAAATCCTCTAGTCTAGGGATGTGAATTTATGTTCAGAGAGAAAGCCATATTCCTTTTTACTATCCAAGGGAGAGTAGCCTTAGTTTATATTCACCAACTTTTCCTCACCCAACAAAATTCTGGATACACAAAAACATTACCACAAATAGTAAACAAGTAATAAACCTATTCATCCAAGAAAAGAAGTAAACAGAAATAAGAGTTCTTTGGATTAGAATATACAAATAATGCACAATATTAAATGAGTTTTTCAGCTGGGATGCAAATAAAATTTAAGCTTAAAGCAGAATGGAGGGAATGATTTCCCAGACATGAAGTCTTCTCTAAGCAGTCTCTAATGTTGAAATCCCTGGAGGTTGAGGAATACAAGGCTCTGGTTCCCACATACATCTGTAGCACAAAGGACTTCATTCAGAAGTTCATCATTCAAAAGTCCATCTCTCTCTTGCCTGCCTGCCTAGATCTCTTTTTTGTCTCTTTTGTCTCTGCAAGTACTGAAGTCCCTTATGCAGATATGCAGCACCATGTTCAGCAGTCACATCTCACTGGCTGTGCAGCACAAAATTATTCCTTTGTGAAATTTCCCAAGGCTCTGGTGGAAATGGGGTTATACAAGTTTAGAGATGACCAAGTTGTGAAAACTTTAACCATACCACATTAAGCAATTTTGTTATTCAGTACCCTTCATATTCTGACAAATTTGCGTAGTTTAGTGACCCAAAGTACCACACTATCCTGCTGAGCTTGGAATCATGGGACCTGAATTTGAATCCTGGCTCAACACTACCCATATGATCTTGGACAAATCATTCAGCCAAAACTGGGCTTCAGTTTCCTAATCTATAAAATTAAAAGATTAGAATAGATGAGCTATAGATGAGCTAAACCTTCTGACTCTAGTTTCATTATTCTAAGAGCTCCTCTTTTTCCAGTGCCATCTAAGAATTATACTGTTCAAAATTGTAACATATAATTGTGATGGAGTACTATTATTCTATAAGAAATGACAAGGGCGTTGGTTCAGAAAAAAACATGGCGAGACTCCTATGAACTGATGCAAAGTGAATTGAGAAGAATGGGAAGAGCATTGTGCACAATAACAACAATGTTGTAACAATGATCAACTATAAAAGACTTGGCTCCTCTGATCTACACAATGATCCAAGACAGTTCCAAAGCACTCATGATGAAAAAATTCTCCTCTAGAGAGAGAACTAATCAACTCTAAGTGCAAATTAAACTATATTTTTCACTTTGTTTTCCTTGCCTTTAAAAATAAAAATATGGCTAATATGGAAATATTTTGTATAATTGATATATTGCTTAACTTTTTGGTGGTTGGGGGAAGAAGTGGGAGGATGGGAGAGAATTTGAAACTCAAAATTTTAAAAGAAAAAAACTATTAAAAGTAAATAATAATTGAAATGTTTAAAAATGAATTATGCTATTCAAATGGTAAATTGTCCTTCCTATTGGAGCAAACAAAGACAATTGTGGAAGGCTCCTCTACAGAGTGAATGGAGCTTTGGTTTTTTGTTTGTGTGTTTGTTTCAGAAAGAAAGGAATAAAAGCACTAAGGAAAAATAGCAAGGAAAAAGGAAATAAAGAGGTAGAATGGAATATTCCCTAAGTCACTCTTGTAAGCAGATTTTAAGCAAAGTTTCAGTTATGAATCTTAGCACCCTGAAATGGTCAAGCAATTATATTCTGGGTAAATCCATTCACTAGAGAGAATTTGAGCTGTGAAATAGGTCCCTGGTGCTCACCAAAAGTGACTAATAACTCCATTCCAATTTTTCCACCCACTGTATGTAATTCATCTCAGCTGGTACAAGCATTGAATGCTTATTTCAAAAGATCCATTCGAATTATGTAAGTAAATTCATCAACTGCTTAGCTGGTACACAGCAAGGTTTCTATCTCTGTTCAACCATGCTCAGCTCACAGTTCTTGCCATATTCATTTCAATGATCCTGTGGGGGAAAACTGGAAAAATAAACAGGACAATGGAGACAATGAGTGGGATAGATGTTTTTGATTTGTGTTTTGGACACATTTCACCTCTAAAATTAAAATGAGAGACACAGAATAGTGAGGTTACTATAATATATACATATATGTATATTATATTTGTCTTGTTACATTTCTTTCTCAAAATGTCTTGTATGTTTGCATGTGTGAGAGCGAGACTGAGACAGAGGCAGAGAGACAGGGAGAGAAGAGAGACACAGAGAGAGACAGAGAAAGAGAGAGAGACAAAAACGTGATTTGTGGAGTTGTCCTCATTTGCTATTTCTCTGCATTTGAATTTCTATTAAATATTTTTGCATCTCAACATTTTGGAAAAAAAAATTGATAAAGCAATGTGAAAACCTAAATCAATTTTTTTTCTGTTTAAAGAGTTCCAAGGGTAGAAAATGTTGACACAGAGGAGATAAAGAAAGTCCACTGAAACTTTGAAATCAGAGATATAAGGCTCTTGCTATAGTAGGTAAGGAAGGACAATCTATGTGTTCCAGGAAACTATGTTGAGGACCCCAGATGCTACCAGTAGAGGAGGCATCCAATGCTGGTCAGAAGAAGACTGAATTGTTTTGCAAATTTCTGATGAGAGGTATTGAGGTAGCCATTTGCCAAATGGGCAAGAATAATCAGGAGGCATCATGTCTAATGTGTCTAATGTCAGGCAGAATTTCCCAAGACTTGCCAACCCTTAGCATAACCCTCTATTAATGGTGATTCACATAAGGCTACTGTCAGAAGGGTTCAAAAATCATTTCAAAGGATTATTAACTCCTGCAAATAGGAGCACAAGAGACTACCTCTACACTGCTGTCAACTAAAGGTATTCAACTATCCAGACATCTGCTACAGCTGTTTTTATGCTAAAAGCAGATTTACTAAGAGATTCCTGCCTTTTCTTATTAATAATTTCATTCTTCAAGATGCAGAGGCAGTGTGCAGGAGTATCACTATTCTGGAATAGATTTTAATTAATAAAGAGGATCACAAACTTAGCAATGGAAAATACCTTATAGACCATCAAATTCAACTCTTTCCTTTTGTAGATGGGGAAACTGAGAGAGGAAGAGGTTTAGTCATTGACCCAGAGTTACATAGCTATTAAGTATATGAAGTGAGATTTGAACCAAGGTTTACCTGACTCTAAGACCAACACTTTATTCTTTATTCCACACTGCCACTAATTCAGATGCTAAAGTAGAAATGGCATGAATCTTGGCAAGGAGTCACATCATCCTAGAATTAGTGAGAGAGAGACAGACAGACAGAGAGAAAGAGATGGAGACAGATTCAGAGAGATAGGTAGAGCAGCTAGATAGAGCACTGAGCCTAGAGTCAGAAAGACTCATACACTTACTAGCAATGTGACCCTGGGCAAGTTACTTCACCCATTCTGCCTCAGTTTCCTCATCTGGAGTCCCAGTGTGGTCTGATATTCTTCCTGGATTTTAGTGCAATAGAGTTCAAGAAAATTTTTAAAAGAGTCAATAGAATACCATGCCACAAAATATTATTTTTAAAGTGGCAGAAGTAAACTGTTTAGTGTAGAGGTGCTGCTGCTGGGACTCACAGGGACAAGATCCCTGTCCTGTCTTTTTCTGTCATCAGACATGCAATCCTGTTCCAGGTTCAGTGCTAAGTAAGCCATGTCAGCAGACTTCTAAATTCCAACTGAGTCATCCATCATTCTCAGTAGTACCCAAAGTTCCCTTATCACTGACTATAATCACTATAGTTTGTGCTGGAAAGATAGGGAAGGTCCATTGGAGAAAGGAGGAGCATTTTAATAGTATGCTATCAAGAATGAAATTCTGATGACATAAAAGGAAATTACAGGTTATTCCCATGGGGAAGAAAATGGGGAACTGTCAACAGGAAACAATGTAGATCAATTAATAAGCATTTATTTAATGTATACTAAGAACTATGGACTATGTGAGGTGCTGTAGATGCAGACAAAAACAAATGAACTCCTCCCCAAGAAGCTTACATTTTATCAGGGAAAACAACATAAACATATATGATACACACATACATATGTGTATATTGCATAAACAAAATATGTCAAGGGAGTAAATGTAAAATAATTTCATGGGAAAGAGGCTAAAATCTGGTAAAGTAAAAGAATCAGAAAAAATCGTGGATAGAAAGTGTCATTTTAGCTGTCATTTTTTGAAGAAAAAGATAGATTCTAAGAGTCTGTTAGAAGAGGGAATATATACAAGGTATGGGGAATTGGAAATGCAAATGGCACAGAAGCGTTATTTTGTCTGAAACAAAGAATAGGTGAAGAGAACTGATTAGCCCACTTTAAAGAAGACTAGTCCAAACATTCTGGAAAGCAATTTGGAACTACACCCAAAAGCTATTAAATTGTCCTTATCCTTTGGCCCCACAACACCACTACTAGGTGTATTCCCAAGAAAGATCAAAGAAAGAGAGAAAGGGCTCATATGTATAAAAACAATTATCTTTTTATGGTAGCAAAAATATTGGAAACTGAGGTCATGCCCAACAAGTAGGAAATGATTGAACAAGTTATGGTATATGAATGTTATGGAGTAATATCATGCTGTAAGAAATGATGAAGAGGATGATTTAATAGAAAATGAGAAGACATGAACCAATTCAAAGTGGAGTGATTCGATTCAAAGAAACAATTTATACAATAACAACAATACTGTAAAGATAACTTTGAAAGACTTTAGTAATTCTGATCAACACAATGACTAATCACAATTCCACAAAACTCATAATGAAACAGCCTATTCACCTTTAGATAGAAGGTAGAGGGCATATTGGAATCTGTTTTCTTCTCTTTTTTTCTTTTTCTTTAATTTTTGAACATAGATAATGTGAGATTTTGTTTTGCATGACATATATACATATATATGTATGTATATTTGTATGTATAATGGGTTTTGTTTTTCTTAACTTCTCAAGGAGTGAGGAAGGGTAAGAAGAGGGGAGTGAGAGAATTCAGAACTGGAAATGAAATAAAAATTTATTTTTTTTTTAAAAAAAAGGCATATAAAAGAGATGGGAAGAAGTTCTGGTCCCTGAGGAAGAATACAGAAGAATAGCATAGTCCTCTAAGAACTGATAACTTAAAAGGTATTTTTAGCTATATTAAGCACAAGAAGATGAAAAAGGGATAGAACTAATGTTCAGAGTGTATGGGGTGAAGATAAAAGACAAAGAAAAGATGGGAGAAATACTCAACTATTTATTTCTTTTCCTTTCCCTACCCAGGAGAATGAAGGTTGCTATGCTGTGCCTTTTCCCACATCCTGCCTCACTCCTAATTTCCTCCCAAGGATTTGTGAAGGGTATAGGAAGGGGAACTTGTAGATCATAAAGACACAAATTTAGAAATAGAAGGGATCTTGGAGTTCATAAATTACAATCCTCTCATTTCACTGATAAGGAAGCTAAGTCAGAAAGAAGGTAAGTAACTTGTCCAGAATCCCACAACTGGCAGTTGTCTGAAGATGAGACTGCCTTCAATTATAATGCCCTATTCATGCTGTCTCTGTCATTGTTAGCTACATTTTGGGGACATGGGCTAACCTCTTTGAAGGACATGCCACTTCTCCCCCTATATTACTATATCCATAGAAAGGATTATCTTCAGTACATATGACCATATCTCAGCAGTAGCAATGTCAGATCTGCACTTGATCTGTTTGATAAAGGAGTAAAAACATGAAAAAGGGATTCAGAGGATAACGATCCATAGTAAAACAAAGATAAAAGCAAGCTCTATTCACTGGCCAAGTGGAAACCCCAGGCCTCCTTTATGTAATGAAGCTTCCCCTTGGCTGACATACTTCATCCCCCAGGTTCCAGAACTTGCTTCATGATATCCCAGTGTTTCTCCCTTCACAATGCCTCGTGTTCTGCAATTTGAAGATTCTCTTGAAAATCTTTCTCCAAGTTCTTCCTGAACTCTCTCACTGAATAATTTATCTTAAATGGTTAACTTGAAGAAGCCTTAAGTATTTGCTTCTGGAATATTTGGGGGAGCTTGCCTTAACATCATATTTGCAAGTTAAAGCAAGCCCTCTAAATATCCAGAACAAAGGAGGTAAAAGTTGTGTTACAATCACCCCCATCTAGAGTACTCTGGACACTTCATTTTGAGAAAGACATAAGTAAGTCAGAGCACATCCACAGGACAGGAACAAGGTCTTGAGAAGACTGGAGACTATATCATACAAGCCTTAGCTGAAAAAATTTGAACAACTCAGCCCAGAGAAAAGAAGACTCAAAGGATACATGAGAACTGGCCTCAAATATGTAAAAGGCTATCATGGGTGAGAGATTCAATTTGTTCTGCTTGGCCTCAGAAAACAGAAGTAGAAGCAGCTGTTGGAAGGCCTGAAGAGGCAGGTACAGACATGATGGCAAGAAAAACTTCCTAATGATTCTGTATAAATTGAATGTCAGGAGGGGGAATCATAAGTGAAAATTCTTTCCACTTTGGAGCCTCATTCAATTTCCTAGCATCACAGAGGACAGACTATCCCAGAGACAGCAGCTGCAGAAAATCAGGTAGATGATGAGTTTTTGAAGAATGAATAGTAAAATCAATAGTTCCCCAGAAGGTATTGGAGGGGAGAGGGAGTCATTAGAGATAAGAGAGCTCTGGGAGAGTTCCATTATGGTCAATGGATCTTGTAGGTGCTGTCCAAGGGCCAAACAAAGGATCAAAATGTGAGGTGAAGAGTTGGTGGTATCTATCCCCAAGACATTAGCACTTAAATGCCCACTTTGGTGACATAGTATGCGGTTTACCTACCATTATTTTATCAGCTCATCCAGGATGTATGCTTATCATTTTCTTCAGATGATTCCCCTGTTGAAAACTGAATTATGTTTTAGAGAGACAGTATGATTCCAAGGAAAGAGCACTGGATTTGGAGTGAAAAGAGCAGGGTTCAAACCCTAGCTCTGCTGCTTACTATTTGTGTGGCAAGTCACTTAATCTCTGCAGAACTCAGTTTTCTGAACCGTAAAATGAGAAGACTCATCTAAGCCCCTTTCCAATTATAAACTTATTATTCTATGGCATAATTATTAAGTATTAATTAAACCTATACACAAAGGTTTTTCATTTTCCCATCAGCAGAGATTCATCCATCAGGTATTTGCTAAAGCTTATTTACCAGAGTATTGAAACATCTAAGGAATTAAATAGATACAAATCTTATTCTTCTTACCAGGTGACCTGCTTCAATTCTCACCTCCTCCATAAAACTTATCTTGTCACTCTTATCCAGAGTAATTCTAAGATCAAGAATTGGAAGGAAACTTAAAGATCATCTGCCACCTAATTTTGTAGATGAGGAAACTGAGTTCCAATTAAGTGACTTGACTGATGTAACATAGGAAGCAAACAGCAACACCAAGTACTGGATCCAGTTTCTCTAAACATGAATTCAGTACTCTTTCCACTCTTTTAATCTGACCTCTGCCCCTGACTTCTTATAGTAGTTAATAATAAACAACACTAATAACTAGCATTTGTATGCTGCTTTAAGTTTTCAAAGCACCCTGTATTATATACCATTATCCTCGTACCAACTCTAGGAGTTAGGTACTATTATAGCTATCTCCATTTTACAGATGAGGAAACTGAGACAGGAAGATTAAGTGGTTTGCCCAAGGTCATACACCTAGCAAGTGTCTAATGAAAGATTGGACCTCAAGTCTTCCTGACTCCAGGCCTGCCCCTGTGCCACTTGGCTGACTATTCTCTCCTCTAACATTTTCTACTTTCATTAAGTATGTGTGTATACATATATGTGTGTCTGTATTTGTGTGTATATTCATATATATGTATATATATATATGTGTGTGTGTGTGTGTGTATATATATATATATACATATGTAGGTATATGTGTCACATCTTTTAATTAAGCTCCTAGGAGGTAAATAGCATCTTTTAGGTCTTTACTTTCCCCATAACAAATAACAATATTTTTTCACATTTCACCCCCAGCCTCCAGACCTTCATACAAGTGGTGAACCATGTCTGGTATGAACTGTCTCCTTACTAGTACCTTGTGGCATGCCTAGCTTCTTTCAAAGAGTAGCCCAGTTACCAACTTCTATAAACGACCTTTCCTGATACCACTTTATAGCATCTTCTTACTCTTTAAATGCCTATAATACTTTATATGTACTTTGTTCATCTCTGTTGAATATTCCCAGTATATTATAGGGACTTTAAAGGCAGAGATTATTTCATTTTTGTCTTCTTATGACTAATACCTCACAATTAGTAAGTACTTGTTAAATGTTGAATGGAAATGTCCCAATGGAAATAAAGGTAGACTGAGGCAGCAAAGACACACAAATGGTCAATTTATTAGCTAGAATAGCAGTAGCCAATAAATTAGGTCAATGACTTCTCAGTAGTCAAAGACCCCAGGTTAGGTATGATAGAATCTTTTCTAATGATTAACAAAATGGCAGAGCAAAATCACCTTGGGAAGATGTTTTTTCTACTGAATAGTTAGATGTTTTAAGGAGGAGGTGGGATGAATGTCACTTCAACTCTTCCCCATTAATTACATCACTTGGAGATGAGGTCACTTGTCAGATGATGGGAACAGTCTTCCGGTGCTGGGATTACAGGCATACCTCATTTTATTGCTTTGTTTTATTGAACTTCACAGATAATTCTGCTGTTGTTTTTTTTTTTTACAAATTGAAGATTTTCAACAACCCTCTATGGAGCAAATCTATCAGCACCATTTTTCCAAAAGCAGGTATTCACATCTGGTCTCTAAGCCACATTTTGATAATTCTTGTGATATTTCAATTTTTTCATTATTATTGTATTGGTTATGGTGATTTGTGATCAGTGATCTTTGATGTTACTATTATAATTGAAACCACACCCAGATGAGACAACGAACTACTGACTGTTCCACCAACAGGTGGTTCCCCTGTATCACTCCCTCTCCTCAGGCCCCCCCTATTCCCTGAGACACCACAATATTGACCAAATAATAACCCTACAATGGCTTCTAAGTGTTCAAGTGAAAGGAAGAATAATTTAATGTGGCAAACTTCATTATACTAGTTTAAGAAACTGGTACAGTCATCCTAACCTTCAAAAGCCACCACGCTAAGCAGTCAGCAGCCATCAGTAATGAAGCAAGGCACTCCACCAGTGATAAAGATTATGACTTGCTAAAGGCTCAGGTGATGGTTAGCAATTTTAGCAATAAAGTATTTTTTAATTAAGGTATGTACATTTTTTAAACATAATACTACTGCGCACTTAATAGACTGCAGTATGGTGTAAACATAACTTTTATATGCACTGGGAAGCCAAAAAATTGTGTGACTTGCTTCACTGCAATATTAACTTCATTGCGGGGGTTATGAAGGCACCAAATTCACAGTGTCTCCGAGGTATGCTATAGTCTGCAGGCCATGGAGTTGCTACAACAGTTTTAAATTGATAAGACTGACCTTTAGGTTAATCAAGTTTCTCTAGAAAGTAGGTGATGAGTGAAGTTACAAGAGTGGGGTTACCCACCCAAGTTACCTGAGTGAAATTGCAAGATCAAGGAATTTAGGCACATACAGCAAAGGAGAATACTAAATTCATGCTCACTTGTTTAAGTCTTAATAAAATAGGATTAAAATTAATTTTCACAGAAATGAACAACAGATACATTTCTTGCTTAATGGAGAAAAAAAATGACATCAAAGATCTTTAGGATTTCTTTTAGTACTAAAACTTAACCATACCGATGTATACTTTTAGAGATTATCTGGCTTTGGCCCAGAGTGCTTACAATGCTAAACTTTCAGCATTTTCATATATAAAATTTAATTTCCAGAATAAACAGGCAATCTGAAGAAATCATGCATTCAGTAGGAGACATTTTAGCTCATTAGGTTGTTGGGCAATTATTTCAGGTCAAGCATCCTGTGATTTGGTTGTATGTAATTTTTATTCTTTATGTTTCTACAATCTTCTTTTTTAGACAAAGATTTCTAAGACACATGTATTCAACCTATATATATGGTAGAGGAACAATAAAGGTAATTTTTATAAAAGAAATTCAACAGGATCTGTCCATGATACAAGTGCTATAATTAAATAGGGCTCTAGAGAGGAGAGTATAATTCCTTGCATTAACACTTTGACTTAAAGCTACTCTAAGCATTTTATTTGGTTTCTGTGGGCAACCGCATCTTCACAGATCCCTAGACTTCAAAATCCTCAAATCACAGTTCACACATTTGCATAAAAGAATATGCAATCAGAATGCAAATTTTTGACTTCCAAAATTAAGTCCTCCCAAACAGATAATACCTGGAAGATGAAGAGTAGGCAATGTGATTTTAGGGGAACAGCATGGTTCTGCTGACCCTTAACCCCATCCACTGCACTTGGAATATACTCTCTCTTCCCCTGAATTCTCACCATTTTAGTCATTAGTGGGTTCGACTAATTAGTTCCAGGAGGCACTGTTAAAATATACATAGATTACTTTCTCTTTTCGTATCCAGTCAGCATGACTGGGATTGGCTAATTGTTTCCTTTAAAGTTTCTGAAGACTTAAGCAGAATGACACTTAGGATATGAAAATGTTTTTGTTTTTTCTCCTACCTATCCTGATAACTGGAAGAGAGAGGTTAGAAGCTGGTAAGAAAAGCCCCTGAATGGTAATAAGGAATCCTAAATGCCCAGGGGCAACATGGGACACTGACAGGAAAAGCAGATCTGATTAGTTCACTCATTAAGGATGTTCCAGAACAGCCACCAAAGGAGGTGCTTATTTTGCTTCCATTGTGAAAATTTTCTCAATGGTGCATATAAATTAGAAAGAAAAAAAAAAGCAGCAACCCATGAATTTATAATAAAATTGACTTCCTTGTTGTATGTTTAGCAAATAAGAAGTCTGGCTTTTGGCTTAAAAATTATTTCCAACTCACACAAAGTAAAAATAAGTCACCATTATCAATTTCAAAATAAATCACTGTTTTACTGTGAGTTCCATTGTAGATTATTAGGGGTTTTTTCCTAAAAAAATTCTTAGAAAAAGTGAAAGATAACCTCTCAAGACAGTTCTCATAGTTATCAAGGAATATGGAGTTGAAAGAAATGGTAGAGGTCACCTTGTCTAACTCCTTATTCTACACATGAATCTCCTCTGCCACATCACTAATAAAACGACCTGTCTAATCCTTCTTATTATATCTGACAGGCCTTCAAATATAGGATGTCCCAAAAGTCTTGATGAAGTTGTCTTTTGTGATACTCTGTATTTAAAAACAAATAGTAGAATTTCCTAAATATTTTCTGGACTAAAGTTTCCAAGTTTCTTCAATTTACAATCATATAACATGGCTTTGATGAGGTATAAGCTCTGGGAACCCCCATGAACTCTCCTTGAATCTTCCCACTTGATCTGGCTTTTGTTTGAGCCTTCCGTTATCCCTATGCCTAAATCTCTGTTACCCTTAACCTAGCCTAGCCCTCCATAGTCTTTTAGCTCCAGGTAGCCTTCAGCTACTTCTCACCCTTAATCCCATTCTCTTGATTCCTGGTCTCCTACCTCTAGTTACCCCAGACTACTGGCCACTGCCATTGAGATCCTCCCTAGGACTCCTCCTCCTGTCACCCCCAGACTACTTGGTCACCCCTAGGTCCCTCCCACAGGCTTTCTGTACTTATATACAGAATATGTATTTATATCTTATGATCCATCTTGCATGCATCCATGAAGATGCTCAGATTCATTCTGGCCCAGTTGTCAATACAAGTGACACAAATGTTCAGATTCCTTAAGAGTCTACCCAATGTGGCAGATTTTTAATAAACTTTGTTTTTCTTTGGCTGAGAGAAGGCTTGCATTGAATTCATTCAGGCAGAACCCGGGTGTCACTATTTTGAGGTCCTAGAATCCCTAAATCTCAATAGCTTTACATCTCCTTAGCATGCAGATCACTTTCCTATGGCTGTGCTCCAGTTAGTAAATGGCCCTCTTAAAATGTGGTCATCAGAACTCATGTGAAACTATGATTTTCTTCATAATAGGTATTGTATTTCTATGAATCCAGCTGAAGATTTAATTCAGCTTCTAGAATGTAACATCAGACAAAACTCACTCTCTTCAAGTCTTTTTTGCTATGTGACCTTCTCTCTATGGGGAACCTAGATGTAGGACTTAGACAACTTTAGGGGCAACTAGGTGGTGCAGTGAATAGAGCACCAGCCCTCGAGTCAGGAGGAATTGAGTTCAAATCCAGCCTCAGACACTTAACACAAAACTAGTCGTGTGACCTTGGGCAAGTCACTTAACTCCAATTTCCCTCCAAAAATTAAAAAAAAAGACTTAGGCAACTTGAAGTAGTGGGTAGAGAGCAGACCTAAGAAAAACTGGGCTCACTTCCTGCTTCTCTATACAGTCCTACTAACTATATGACCAAGGGCAATATATTTCACCTCTCAATGGCCCATCAGCTTCCTAAAATAAGTGTCAAATGAGTAATAGATGTTGACAGAGGGAGTTTCAACATGGAGAATTTTCAAACCAATTAAATTATTGGTCTGAACAAAAAAGGTATGGATATGGAGGAGGGAGTACCTTGTGGAACTAGAATTAGGTTTGGATTCAAGATCTGGATGCAAAACCCACCACTGCTTACTAGCAAAGTGACCCCAGGCAAATAATTTAATCTCTGTGTTCCTCAAGCAACTCTGTGGGATTTGTCAAATAAGTAAAAAATAGGTTATAGTCATCATGGGAGGAGGGAGCTCCTCAAGGCTAAGAAAGTCACAGATCCTTCCCACACTCATATAGGTACATGACTCACCTGTAATTCTTGTTAAGTTTACTTTTGTCAAGTTCAGCCCATTTTTTCTAGTCTGAGAACTCTTTGGATCCTGACTATAGCAACTATCATCCAACTTCTTAGCAGTTTTGAAGTATACAGTTTCTCACCTTTGAAGAAACAAAATGCCTCAATAATTATTCTAAAAGTTTTAATGATTCTTATAAGACAGTATTGTGTTATAAAATGTTTCCCTTCTCTTTTGGATACTGGCAATTTGGACTTGAATAGGAAAACATCTCTGCCTAACGAAAATTGTGCTTAAATTGATTCAAAGCCTTTATACGGTCAATCCATGTCAACTTTGGAAGGGCTAGAGTTGTGTTTATATTAAATAAAAAGAACTGAAAGAATGTGGGGAGGGGGAAATCAGTTCACCAAAGACAGTTTTGTATACATTATAACACATACTTGATTTCAATAGTTTCACTGAAGTAATTTAATTTGAGGCCGAAATGATTATATATTAGCACTAGGTAAAAGATCATCTTTTTCCAAAAAAAATCCAAACATGTCATTCAACTCCTTTATATGCCTTCTTTTCTTTTTTTTCTTTGCTTTTTTTTTTGAGGGGGGGGGAGGTAGGGCAATTGGGGGTTAAGTGACTTGCCCAAGGTCACACGGCTAGTTTTTTTTGTGTTGTGTCTGAGGTCAGATTTGAACTTAGGTCCTCCTGACTCCAGGGCCAGTGCTCTATTCACTGTGCTACCTAGCTGCCCTTGGATACTTTATTTTCAAAACAACAAACCACCAAACTGACATGTCTAATTTATATATTTTGATACCATCTTGACACAATTTAAAGAGGTAAAGTTGTGTACGGGTAGCTTATAGGTTCTCAACTAACAAAGGTAGTAGTGGGGTACAATATGATTCAACAAGTAAAAATTGAGCATCTGCTCTATGCCAACACAATATATTTTGTAGAAAGTTTATTCTTGTTGATTTGAGGGTGGGGGATCATCATATTAGGACACATTAAGAAAAAGCTTTTTTTTTATTATTTTTCAATGCATTACAATTATGTGCAAAATCACAGGATAAAGACCCACTGGGAACCATGCAGAACACAGTAGTACAATAATTTGGAATTACTGAATCCTACCCTAGGTTGACTAAATATAGATTCATAATTTTAGCTGCTTTTCAATGAATTTGTTTGCATGCTACAGTTATATTTGTACAGAAAAGTTCTATTACTGGGTCTTTAGATAATGTGTAAATGTTATCACGTATAAATATAACCATGCTCAACATTCTTACACAGAGTACAGACAAAAAGAATTTGTAGTTTAAAATCATAATAGATACAGATTTTTCCATAATTCATACAATTTACGCCTACAGGAAATATTTCTTTATTGAAAAAACATTTAGGAAAATGCAAACATTATTTATCTCTCAGAGATAATAAAGTTATTTCACTTTAAAACTTAAATATACAAGACAAAAAGATTCAAACATAACAAAAAACATGCACACTTTTAAATTAAATGGCATTTAAAATCAGATATAGCAGATTTTGAATACTTTTTCCTTAATACTTCTTTTAAAAATACAAAAAAATATGTGGTCATACAGGCGAACTTTCTTTTTTTAATCTACATCTTAAATTTTTTCATAGGTTTGCCTATTTTTTTTTTTAGGTGATGAACATGGCTATGCTGCCTACTGAAAAAAGAACTGAAAGCTGGTGCCAACTAGGTAAACAAAATCTTAGCTGCATCCACTGGGTAGAGAACAAACCTCTGTTTCTTGATGGCATGAGTATATACAATTAGCATTCATTCAAAGCTTCCATTGCCAGGAAGTAAAGGTTAAGGAAGGAAATGGAGTAAGATAATAACAAAGTAAATGGTAACTTTTTATTTTATAAATATATTTGTATTACCTCCATTATTTCATACCTCCAAAACACAGAAAGATTTTGCTTACTAATATAAGGACTAAATGTTTCTCTAATGATGATCAAGTTTTCCCTTTCACTTTTAGTGAAAATCATTTTTTTCAAACAACTATTTCCTTACTCTTCCCCTGGGGCAATTATTTTGCAATGTTTATCAGGGGAATCCTTTTGCAAAAAGACCTTTCTAAATCCCTCAGGAATTTCATTTGTCCAGTACACCAAAGCAAGCCCAATGTAAAGGATCTGCCACTGTGTCCAAGCCTGAAATACTGAGGGTAGGTAAGTGAACTGGGGTAATGATATTTTTTCCCTGCTTCCTTAAAGAAACTCATACCACATTGCCCATCTAAAAAGAGACTAGAATCAGGGATGGGAAAATGTGGCCTCAAGGCCACGTGTGGTCCTCTAAGTCCTCAAATGTGATCCTTTGCCTGAATCCAGACTTCACAGAACACATAACCTTATCCACTAGAGGTATCCTTTTACTCCATACCCTGAGAATCTAGCTGTCCCAAAAAGCAGAGAAACTAGACAAGTTAGGACTAGTGTTAGGACTAGTTAGATCTAGTACTGGGAGTATTCATAATCATTTGGGAAATGTTCACAATCATCATGCCCTACTTCCCTGTTATTTATCATCCTTTTGTCTCCTCTATGGGGAAGAAAAATCTCTTGCTCAAAATGTTTCTCTTTCCTTTTCATCTTTAACCATTTCCCATCAGCCCTAATTTCTTTACTATTATTCCCTTTCTTCTTTTCTCCTTCCCCACCCACTGATGGTAAATGCTATCTATATAGAGAGGTTAATTTGTTCACTAAAATTTTATATGTAGGATGTTATGATTAAAGGGAAAATACAAGTAGGATAAGTGGAATATACACTTATATTAGAATTTATAAGATCATCTCAAGTAGGAATTGCTTCATTCTTTGTACTTATATGCCCAGTCTAGCACAGTGCATGGTGCAAAGTAAGTGGTTAATAAATACTTGCTGATTGATTGATGGATTTTTTTATTGATTCAATTTCATAACAATTTAAAATTTATAATGCATTTTCCTTACAACAACCCTTTGAGGTAGGTAGCATGCATTCTATGAATATTTTTGTTTGCATTTTATGAATAAAGAACTTGCAACTCAGAGAAGGGACATGAGTTGTCCATAGTCCTCTAACTCACAATTGTTGAAGTCACATTTTAATGTTGGCCTTCTGACTCCACATGGTCTCATAGGATTTTTTACCATGACATGATACCTTTAACAAAGGTGTCCTTATCCTGGAATCCATGGATCTCCCCTCAAAAAAAAAAAGGAGATTAGGGGTCAATTTCAAGAAGTCTGGAAACTTGGATGGGGAAAAAATTCTATCTTTATTTTCACAAGCTTCTAAATTAAATTTAGAATTTCCTTCAATTATCTAAAAATGTCATTCTGAGAAGATGAGTAAAAGTTTTACCAGATTGCCAAGGGGTCCACAACACAAAAAAGACTGAATTCCTCATCTAAAATATAGTACTCTTCATTTTATAATGTTACATGTATATGCATATACACATATGTGTATGCATATATACATACACATATGTGTGTATATATGTGTATGTGTGTATACATGTATATATGTGTGTATATGTTCATATATATTCTTTCCTTTTCTTTTGTTTTTTTTTATACTGGAATGAGAGAAGAGCTAGAAGATTCAGTCCACTGGAATGTATGGGAAAAGGTCAGTTTCTAGCCATCTGCAAATCCCTCCAAAATGATAATGACAAGTGTCATTAAGCTTAACAAAAATAACAGAGAATACATACATGGAGCACATATATATATATATATACATATAGAATTTTACAGATTTTCTATTGCAAACTCTTAAAAAAGGCAGAAATAAATTCAGCTTATCTAATTCTTTCACAGGGCTAAAAAAAAAAGTAAATTCCCATATGAGCTAATAAATACTTTCTGTGATACATAATATTGACAAAGATATAGAATGCCACTTTATAAAGTGTGATAAAATTGATGTTTAAAAAACCTATGAGCAAAAGATGTGCTTCATGTTACTCTAGGGAAAAGAAAATAGAAAATTATGTAAGTGACCATCTTTTACACAAAAAGTGACCTGACCCAAGAAGGTGGTGGATTGCTACAATTAACATATCTCCTTTCTCTTTGCTTTTGAAGAAATTCAATGAACATTATTTTCCACAATATTCCCATATGAAGAAGCATTTTTAATGTTCCATGAACCCCTGATTCATGTAATTTGAAAATGTACTTTCTGCTTTCATATATATATAAATATGTGTGTGTGTGAGAGAGAGAGAGAGCAAGATTTACCTTTGGTTTCAAGAAGAAAATTTAAGATGAGTGTGTATCTGTAATGAAAAACAATGAGCACTTCAAAAAGAGAAGAATTTGAATGCTAATAACAAAATAGAAAAGAGGATAAATGTAAGTCAGCTATAGCATCACTTGCAATGTGTAGAATGCATCTAATCCATGAAAAAGGTAGATATGTTAACTAAATTATCTGGAAAATACCCCCACTCCTCCATTTTGCTTTGGATCTAGAAAGCTAGCCATAAGTAGGGGGAAAGGACAGCTCTAAGATATCTCTTGGACATCTGGTTGTGGGAAAATCCTTCCTACCCAGCCATTATATTCGTCAGTGGGCAGTTATAAAAGTTTACTTTCACACATGAAAAAGTATCTGGGGTTATTTTAAATACTGCAGATTCTATATTCCCTAGTGAAAGTAAAAAAAAAAAACACTAAAGAGAAGCTGCCTTGGAGCACAGAGGAGGTTCAGTTGAAGAGGAAAGTATCCACAGTCTTTGTAGTTAGGCTGTAAACATGCTTGTCAGGCCGCCAGTCGTTAAATGCAAATACAATATTTCTCTTCCAGATTTGTTGGCAGAAAAATAATGTATTTGATATTTGGATTTATTTAATGCCTGAAGATCAAGGGCTTCAATGTTTATCAGAATAATTCTAATTTAGAAATTAATAGGAAAATATCTGATAAGGAAATATTCCAGGAGGGAAAAAAGACACTCCTTCATAGCTTAAATCTACAACCTTCCGTTGCTCTCTATTATGCATTAATATCTGGAAATTTTCTTCTGAACTACAAATCTAGGGTCTAAGAGCAAGTATTTCAATTATCTTTAAAAAGGATTTATTATATATACGATATACCATAAAGCATGAACAAGAGAAACTGTCAAGATAAAGTAGATAGAGATATGGATATTCTCTCTGGCTATAAAATGAGATTATTTGAAATTGTGTTTGAACATAAAGCAGCTAGTCAAGGGCTCAGAGGTTAAAAATGTCATTTATGATATCTTTGTATGAAATATTATACAGGTTACAGCTCATCCCACAGCAAAAGCAGCTGGGCAGAAATATGGAAGTGGAAACAAGAAAGAACTAAAGCTAAAACTATGTTCAGCATACACTTTGAAAAAAACATCTGATAATAACAATCACCATGCTCTCTCCCCTACAGCTTAACAGAAGGAGAGAAGGGCTAAGGGTCCTATCTAACCAGCAAAGTCTATATGCCTACCCAGGTGCAACTGTACATCACTGTCAAAGTTTACTCACAAATACATATGTCAGATGAAACTGATTTAACATTTTGAAAGATTTTTAAGACCTGAAAAGTATTCTCAGTATTACCTTCAGGATAACATAGTTTTTATGGCATGTCTAATAAAATATACAAAATTGCTGTGTGAAAGACTTATTTCATTCTTGGAACACACATATATACATAACACTTCTACCTTGGGCCCATGAATGTATCCAAATTCACATTTTATTGACCTTGCTAACAATTTATGTATACCACATAGACACATAATTTATTGTATTTCATAAAGAAACACTGCTTGATATCAGAATAGATAAGGAAGAAACCAGTTCAATCCATTCATTGAAAACATGTCATTGAAAAGAAGCTAATCAGTTGTTGGAGCATATAATGAGGCAAAAATGTCAGAAGGTTTAAGATAAATTCATCTTTATATGTTGACATTTTATTGGACAGTTATGATCTGATTGATTTGGATAATGCACAAAAATACTTCAAAGGAAAAAAGACTCATTTGTCTAAAGCTCCTGTCCCAAGAATATACTGGATTCTCACAGTCTGGGAGTAATTTTATATCTTTTCACACTATTTTCTAGTGTAAACATCAATAAATATTTAAACTTCCATGGAAATTATGTTTCAAACACTAATATCCATGTTTTTATATCCAACTAAATTGCAAAAGGGAGACCATTTGGAGGGATCATCATAATGAAATGTTAATAACATTCTGTTTGGGCTTGGACAGGACAATGATAAATTCATTCCCAAGATTAATCTTTGTCCAAATGAATGCAACCTAAGCCAGATTTTTAGTGAGCTTTAAAAAAAGCATTATCTCCTCTAGGAACAAATATTATTGCACAGAACTATGTTTCACCCAGTTCTTTGCCACATAGCTATATCTCCACATAAATCTGGTCAGACATAAGAGGGGTCACACACTTTTTAAAATTTCCATACATCAGCAAAGTACCTGGACAAAGCCCTGAATCACCAATTTAACTCTCCAGATTCATGTACACATTCTATCAACAACAAGGTAAACATGATTTGTGGTCTTACATTGAGATTTGGCCTATTCTGCTTCATTGACTTCATTGACCAAAATCACAAATTATGAGGCAATTAAAGTGCCTACTGCTGCCAGATCCTTTAGATATTAACAAGTTAAAGATCAACATTTTACTTGGTCTATTGAAATCACATTAGTTTTCTGCATCACTACAGAACAAAGACAAGAACTCTCACAACATGGATAATGCAGATGCTTCAGCACTGATATAAAGTACATCATATATTGTATAAATCTGACCATTGGAGATAAAGTTGAAATTTCTTGGTCTCACTCAAGAGGAGGTGCCAAGTTTGCTTTAAAAAGTCAAGACAATCATAAATTCAAATAAAACTTGATGGTATATCCAAGAACAAGAAAGGTTCATAGAACTTCAATCTTAAATACTCTCTTGTCCACCATCACCACCTTCATATTACATATGAAGAGACATGAGGCCCTTAGAGTTGCAATGGCTTACCAAGGATCACAAAATAAGTAAATGGTTAAAACCTCATCTTAGATCCCCTCTCTCCAGATCCAGTGTTTTTTCCACTACTACAAAATGTCTTGATGCATAATCTCTAAAAAGTAAGTACTTCTCTTGAAGTCAAAGAAATTAAACATTTTTTGGTGACAGTTTTGTTCTCAAATCTACATCACAACCATCTGATTTTGTGATGGTAGATCCTAGTAAGTTAGTTGATAGAAGATTGAAACAATACATGGGAATGCTATTTAACTTTCCTTATAGAGAAATACAGCAAAAAAAACATTTCTTTTCTCATTTCCATGTGATGTCTTTTTAGAAGAGAAAGAAGTTGCTTGCTTTAAATTCAATCTTCTAAAAGGTTTTCTAAATGGTCTAAGAAACCTCATGAATGCAAGGTAAGAGAATTTACAAATTAGTACACACAGAATTTCAGTAACTAAGTCAATTTTTAGATCAAGATTTAGTTGCAGATTTCTCCAGGAGGTGATTGTGCTTTGTTTTCTGTAATTCTGGTCCACTTGCATGAAATCCAACAATACCTGAATACCTTATTTATTTTACTCACACATGGGTACAGTTGGTTGATGGTGGGGTCTCTATCCGACTTTTGTTTTCTTTAGCATCATTCTGGGGTGAATCACTGCCAATCTGACACTTAAAGACTTGCTTGTAAGCCTTCCTAAAATTTTCAGAGAGAAACCCATATATTATAGGATTAACAGAAGAATTGCTATAAGCCAGGCAATGTGCTGTGATTCTGAATAAGAAGGAGGCTGTAGTCAATGGAAAGACTCCAAATTCAGCCCATAAGTGAATCACATGATGTGGCAACCAGGATATGCCAAATACGACTACCACCACGAGGACAGTCTGTGCTGTCTAAAGCAAGAAAGAAAGAAACATGTCAGTTGCATCAATGGGAAAATAACTTATTCATTTAAACAATTAACTTTTAGGTTTTTAAGATACCAATAGAATAGAGAAGATATTAAACATTATGTTGACTTATTTGTCTTCTTTCCTGCTGTTTTCATTATTTCTTAGATGTATTTACTATGCTTCCTGATAATTATTTATATTATTTACATATACCAAGCAATGTACCTAGAATATAATAACACAGAATCATAAAATATAAGAGGTAGGTAAGATCTCAGAAAGCACCTCAATATTTCTAACAAGTGGTCATCTAGACTTTGCTTGAAGGCCTCCAGTAATGAAGAGTCTACTACCTCCAAAGACGGAGAATTCCACTGTAAGATAACTTTAAATGTTAAGAATTTTTTTTTTTACATTAGTGGGAGTGGAGTCAAGATGGCTGAGTAGAAACAGGACTTCTGCATGGCTCCAGCTTCCACCTCCCCCAACTCATGTAAATAGTAACCCTGAACAAACTTTGGAGCTACAGAAGCCACAAAATGACACAGAGAAGCTAACCTCCCACTGAGGGAAGGCAGGAAGGAAGCAGCCAGTGCAGCATGTTAGGAGCCTAGCCCAGCCCCATTGGAGTCTGAGGTTTTAGCCTCAGGATGGCCTGAGCAGACACCGGCTGGAGGGACTTCAGATCACCAACAGCTGTGGCAGTTTCCAGAATTATCAACACATAGATGCTAAGGTCAAAGTGAGAGGTCAGTGCAGTGTGGACTTTGGGATCAGGTAGCTCAGGAGTGTGGTCTGGCCTTGATCCCCTGGAGGAAGAAGCCAGTAAAGTGGCCATGCAGCTTCCACCATGTGGCAGCTTCAGCTCCTGGCTTACAGATTGTAGGGGGCCCAAGCAACTAGTCTGAGGGATAATTGCTCTTGCTTTAACCTGCTTGGATCTGGATTGTGGTCTAGAGTGGATGTCATGGGGTGCATGACCAGCTTGCAGAGCATGTGGAGGCTTCAGAGAGGGCACCCAACTAATATCTTTGGTAGCTGAGAAAACCCAGAGATTGGGACAAAGCTCCCCTGTCCAGTAGCAGAGCCCTACTATGGCAAAAAGCCCCAAAATCAAGTAGTTGAGTGGCAACATGAGCAGGCAAAGGAAGCAAAGCAAGCAGAGCAATCCAACTTTACACTCCTATATTGGGAACAAAAAGGATCAAAGCATGGAACAGAAGGAAGACAGCAAAGTCAGAACTCCTGCATCAAAAGCTTTCAAGAAAAATACGAGCTAGTTACACACCATAGAGGACCTTAAGAAGGATTTTGAAAACCAAATAAGAGAAGTGGAGGAAAAATTGAGAAGAGAAATGAGAATGATGCAAAATAATTATGAAATGAGAGTCAACAACCTGACTAAAGAAAATAATACCTTAAAAAATAGACTAACTCAAATGGCAAAAGAGCCTCAAAAAGCCAATGAGGAGAAGAATACCTTAAAAAGCTGAATTTGCCGGATGGAAAAAGAATCTAAAAAGTTCACTTAAGAGAATCATTCCTTCAGAATTAGATTGGAGCAAATGGAAGCTAGTGACTTTATGAGAAATCAAGATATTATTAAATGGATCCAAAAAATGAAAAAATAGAAGGCGATGTGAAATATCTCATGGGAAAAACCACTGACCTGGAAAATAGATCCAGTAGAGATAATTTAAAAATTATTGGACTACCTGAAAGCCATGATCAAAAAAATAACCTAGAAATCATCCTTCAAGGAAAATTGCCCTTATGTTTTAGAACTAGAGGACAAAATAAAGGTTGAAAGAATCCACGAATCACCTCCTGAAAAAGATCCCAAAAAGAAAACTCCTAGGAATATAATGGCCAGGTTCCAGAATTCCCAGATCAAGGAGAAAATATTACAAGCAGCCAAGAAGAAACAATTTGAATATTGTGGAAACACAATCAGGATAACACAGGATCTGGTAGCTTCTACACTGAGGGATCAAAGGGCTTGGAATATGATATTCTGAAGGTCAAAGGATATAGGATTAAAACCAAGAATCACCTACCCAGAAAAACTGAGTACCATGTTCCCAAGGGAAAATATGGTCATTCAGTGGAATAGAGGACTTTCAAGCATTCTTGATGAAAAAACCAGAGTTGGATAGAAAATTTGACATTCAGATACAAGAAGCAAGAGAAGCATGAGAAAGCAAACAGGGAAAAGAAATCATAAGGAACTTATAAAAGTTGAACTATTTACATCCCTACATGGAAAAACAATAATTGTAACTTATAAAACTTTTCTCAGTATGAGAATAGTTGAAGGGAATAGAAATATGTATGTATATATAGGATGGTATATGGGCATATGAATACATATGTGAGTGTGTGGATATATGTGTACAGGTATACATAGATAGAAGGCACAGAACCAATTTAATAGGAAGGAATGATACTTAAAAGGTGAAATTAAGAGTTGAAACAGGTATATAATGAGAGGAGATGGGAGAGACAGAATGGGGTAAACTATCTCATATAGAAGAGGCAAGGGAAAATGGTTGCAATGGAGGGGTAGAACAGGAAGGCAAAAGGGAATGGGTCAACCTTATTCTCATTGAATTTGACTTAGGGAGGGAATGACATACACACTAAATAAGGTATCTCACCCTACAGAAGAGTAGGGGAAAAGGGGATGAGAGAGGGGATGATGAAAGGGACGGCAGGTTGGGGGGAGGGAAGTTGGAAGCACCCACTTTTGAAAAGGTATGTGATCAACGAAGAGAATAGAATAAGTGGGAGGTAGGTAGGAGGGAGAGAAATATAGTCAATCTTTTACAATATATAGACTATGGAAATGTTTTGCATAGCTACATATGTACAACATATATTGAATTGCTTATCTTCCCAGTAAGGGTGGGTGACAAGGGAGGAAGGGAATGAATCCAGAATTCAAAGTTTTAAAATTAAATATTTAAAAATACACACACACACACACACACACACACACACATATATTGTTAATATGATTTTACATGTAACTGGGAAAGAAGATATACAGGCACTGGGGCATAGAGATCCGCCATGCCCTACTGGAAAGTTGGAGGGGGTATGGGGGAAGATATGGGATAGAGCAGATTGGAGGAGGATCCAGTGGGATCACTATTTTGGGGTGGTAGGTAGGAGAAAATCAGGGAGAAAATTTGTAACTCAAAATCTTGTGGAAATGAATGATGTGAACTAGAATTTAATAAAGCATTTGATAAAGTAAAAAATAAAAACAAATAAAGTTGGTTTTAAGATTAAAAAAATAGTTTTCTTTTTTTCTTTGATTCATTTTCTGTGTTTATATCTCCACCACCTACTGTGTTTCCCCAATAATAAGACCCATCCCGAAAATAAGCCCTCCCCTTACTGTGTAAGATTCCTCTAAAATAAGCCCTCCCCAAAAAATAAGCCCTATTGAGATTGCTACTGTAGTGAAGGTGATCCCCTGCACTACACGCTACATTACGGTACCCTCTGTATGCACCTCCCCCCCCGGGTGAAACGCACGCCGTGCTCTGAGCTGCATCCAATCAGAGCTGTAGCAATGAGCGCGTCATCCTGTTCTTCCCCAGTGATTTGCTTGCTGGCGCCATTGAGAGCAGTGCCTCAGAGGAGAGCTGAGGCAGGACAACATAAGCCCTCCCCTAAAAATAAGCCCTCTGGTGTTTTTCTTTCCAAAAAAAAATAATAAGACAGTGTCTTATTATTGGGAAAACACGGTAATATCATACCTGCTACATAGTAGACACTTCATAAATGGTTGTTGATAATCAAGCTTAACTTTCTCACTCTACATTTTCTGTCTATTGCTCCTAGTTTTCTACCTACAGACCAAGGTGAGAATAAAATATATAATCTTTCTTATAGCCCTTCTGAAGACAGCTATCATGTCCCCACTAAGTATTCCTTTCTGCAGGCTAATTATTCATAGGTACTTTAATCAATTTTCATATTATCTGATCTCAGGATCCTTCACTGTCATAATTGTTTTCCTCTGGGTGGGCAAAGTAGAATTGCATTAGATCAAAAGAAACATTGAGATTCACAAATTTAGAGTTATCTCCTTTCCAAATGTTGATATTGACTTTTTGTGCCCAACCAGCAGTAGAGCTTTCTTAGTGCCTATTGGCCTGATCAGCCACAATCAGACAACTGTACTTTGACCCCAATATAGTGGTGTCATTTTGGTCCTTTTCAAGAATGAAAACCAACAATCAACAACCAACATTATCAGTTCCCTTCATAAAATACGGCATTCAAGGCTGAACACAATTTTGTAGATGTGGTCTGATTAGACCATTATACAATGAACCTATCACATCCACTGTGACTTAATGTAGTTTAAGAAAACATTGCCTTTGGGGTGTAACAGCATGCTGATAACTCATACTGAGCTTGCAGTTCAGTAAGATCCCTAGATCTTTTCCAGATAAACTACTGCCTAGCCATGCCTCCATACTGCACTTGCAAAATCTATTTTTTCAACCAAAATATCTTTGCAAATTTAATGTTAAATTTTGCCTAATTGCATAAGGATCTTCATTTACCTTGCTCGTTGCTCATATTTTGTTTATTTTTCATATGTGATGACGTGGGTCCAATTGTTTATCCTTTTCTTCAATTTTGTCTTCTATGAATTTTTGTATATCTCTACTACTAGTCTTCTTGACTGTGCCTTTAAATATTTGAAATTTTCCAAACATACCCTGCATATTCCAACTTCAATTAACAAATATTTACTAAGCACTTGCAACCTGAAAGATACTTGGGGTACAAGGATTTAAAAAATGATCTCATTCCCATCCTCCAACTCTTTACATTTTCATGGGATCCCAGCAGCTCCATGGGCTCCTTTCCACTTTGACTTCCCTCCTTGGCCCCTCATTTAGCTCAGCCAACTCAAAATCTATGTAGGCTACTTTTCCACTCACATAGTTTGCACTGGATGAGAGTCACCAAAAATGTTCCTTTCTATAATGCAAAAGACAACTAGGTCTCAGATGATGATGATGATGATGATGATGATGATGATGATGATGATGATGATGATGATGATGATGATGAT
>NW_027185887.1:4351038-4354012 GCF_028583685.1 Petaurus breviceps papuanus | reverse complement strand
ATGATGATGATGATGATGATGATGATGATGATGATGATGATGATGATATGACAGCCAGAATTTTAAATAGTGATTTAACATTTGAAATGGGTCTTATAAATATTATTTCATTTTGTCATTACAACCTGGGAAAGAGGTGCTATTATTATTCCCACTTAACAAATAAAGAAACTGAGACAGACAGAGATTAAGTGACCAGCTCAAGGTCACACAGCATAAGTATCTGAGTCAGGATTTAACTCAGATATTCTGACTCCAGGTTCAGTACTCTCTCCACTGTACCACCTAACTTCCTGCAATGTCACTTACTCCTAAAGACCCTCAAGCCTCACGATCTACCTTGCTTCTATGCCTTGTAGACCTCTTACATTGTCTTCTGAGCTACTGGTGTAATCTAAGGACCCATAGTCCTTGCCATCAGCCCTTACTACTTTACCTTTAGTATTTCTAGAACTTTCTATCTTCCAAGAAGCTAAATCTTGCTTTGTTTGTTGTCTCCCCCAATTACAGTATAAACTCCTTGGGCAAAGGGACTACCTCACTTCTTCTATTTGTATTCCCAGTGATTACCATGTTAATTGGCAAATGGTAAGTATTTACTATAGACAGCTATTTGTATAGTAAAATATTGAACTTAAGAGTCAGGAAGATCTGAGTTCAAAACCTCACTCAGACTCTTACTAGTTGTGTGACTCTGGGCAAATCACTTATCCAATCTCAGTCTCAGTTTCCTAATATATAAAATGGGATAATACTGGTATCTACCTCAAAGAGTTGTTGTAAGGATCAAGTGAAATAACATACATAAAGTTCTGTGTAAACTTTAAAACTCTATTAAAAAAGCTATTTCTTGTTATTAATAAGTGTTTTTATTCATTCATCCACAAGTATGGTAAGTTGAGTGGTAATTGGGACAAAGCAGGGATCCAGGAAAAATGTTTTTCCCCCTCCTGCCCATGACTCTCATGACATTTTTTAATTTTACATATCTTTGGATACATATCTCTTTCAAAATTTCTGTAATTTGTGCATGTGTTTTTATCTTTGCTACTAAATGATAAGTTCTTTTTGTAGGCATCACATCTTATTTTTGCATTCTCAACAGCACCTACCACAGTGCTTTGCATAGAGTAGGAAGTAAATCAATCTTTGTCTACTTAAACTGATCAAAAAAATAAATAACCTAACTTAAAAGCAAATAAGATAAATTACTACCCCAGTACAGATAGAGTTTATTGTGAAAGCTTACAATATCAGTGATGAGTCATCAGAACACTTTCTTAAATGTCAATCCTGATTATTAAACCATCATCATAAAGGATGTTGGAGAAATGTATAACCAGAAAAAAAGGGACCAATAGCATAATGAGAGGAAGGTATGGCCAATGGACGGCCTATTATCTCCATGATTATCCTTTCAATTTCAAGAAAAGGCAAAGAAAGTCTCTTGGACGCTGGGTGGACCTCTTGTTGTTACTTCATAAATGGGTATAGATAAGTTTTACATACACTGAGAAGACATGAATCGTGTGTAATCTCAATCATCAGAGAGAATACAAATATAGAGGAATCACAGATGCACTGGAGTATTGGAATGTCATCAGGGATTCAGTTCAGTTGGATATTTTCTTGACATTTTTATAAAACAAAGACCCAAAGTTATTGATACAGTTTTTCCTATTTTTTGCTGTTATTATCAGAATGATTTTTCATATTGAATTCCTATATGGTATTTAAGGAAGTAGAACTAGAAACCAGAATGAGGAGGTTGAGTATAAGGATAAGAATGAAGTGTAGATTAATATTTGGAAACATGGATTTTATCTTCGGCCAGTTACAGAACAGAAGGACAGAGACATAGACAGTGAGAAAGTTACAGAACAGAAGGTCAGAGACATACACAGTGAGAAAAGCAAAAGCAAATATGACTCACCAGAGACAAAATGACCTTAAAGTGATGGTGAGCCTAGCCTCTTATACTCCTCTAGTGAGGAAAGAAACCAGTGGCTTGTGTCACTTTGTCCATGTCATGTTGGATATCATTATTATTGTGTGTGATACAAGGATCTGCACCAAGTATTCTATCTTGAATTTAAAAAAAATTCTGTTTTCTTATAAAAGGTGAGTAAAATTATAAGACATTTTAACTTACTGATTTATAAATCTTCAATACTGCAATGCACAATTACTGCTGTACCTCCCTGCCTTCCATATGGATGACAGTTGGGGAGCTAGCAGGGTTGGTCCAAGGGTGAGATAAGGCTCAACATGAAATGGAGACAAGGCACCATAGAACATATTTAACATGTCCTGCATAACAGTTAATATGGGTGTAGTGCTTACCATGTCTATGCTAAGCACTTTTCAAATATTATTTCGTTTGATCCACACAACAGCCCTCCCCAGAGTCACACAGCTAGTAGGTATCTAAGGCTTGATTTGAACTCAGGTCTCCCCAACTTCAGGCCTAGCACTCTATCCACTGTAGCACCTAGATGCCATGGCAGCTGGTAGTTGGCATTCCTAACTTTGATTTTTTCATAATTAATAGAAAAACATCTAGGCCTAAAGGTATAAAAGTTGCTGACTTATAGCAGGTTATTACAACTGGCACATTCTGACCCTCTGGCTTCTAAGGGGCAGCCAACCAACCCAGGTATTGAATTCTATGAAGTTTCTGCAATGTGGCCACCCACAAAAGCTAGCGAATATAGGCAATAGTTCCATAAGACCATAGATTTAAAAGCTATTGACTATCATTTACCTAAGGAAACTAAGGCCCAAAGATATGAAATAATTTCATCAAGATTAGACAGGTAAATTCAAGTTCTCTTACTCCAGATAGAAAAATGTTTATATTTTACCACTGTGATAGCTGAAAAAAAAGGCTCAATTTAGGTACTCATATAGCAAATAGATGTCTATTCAGATAGATAGATAGATAGATAGATAGATAGATAGATAGATAGATAGA
>NW_027185887.1:4328423-4351028 GCF_028583685.1 Petaurus breviceps papuanus | reverse complement strand
AGATAGATAGATAGATAGATAGATAGATAGATAGATAGATAGATAGATAGATAGATAGATAGATAGAGTCCTTTATCAATTCAATTATTTTACTTGCTTACAATGGATTTAGCCAAAAAGAAATAAACTAAGAATTATATTTTCCCAATATGTCAAAGAACATTTCTTTGCAAAATAAATGTTTCCCTCTAACTTATTCAATCCTACTCTTTGGGAAATTTTTTATATATCTTTCTACCAATCTTACAAAGAATTAAACTCATCAATTTATTGACAATTAGATTAGCAACAAGATCCAATTATAGTCACAAATATTTCAAAAGAGCATATTCTTTGCAAAGAGCATACTTCTTTGAGAAAACAAAGGTTTCTGGGGTGGTTTGGCAGTGGTAAGACTCATCAACAGGTGAACTCTCCCCATTCACCATCTCTTCACCCCTCCCATAACCCCTAGGCTTTCAGGTCCAATCAGGGCTGCCAATTAAGAAGGGTAACATAAGGGGAAGTTAGGTGGTGCAGTTAATAGAGGACCAGCCCTGGAGTCAGGAGGACCTGAGTTCAAATCCAGCCTCAGACACTTAACACAAAAACTTGCCATGTGACCTTGGGCAAGTCCCTTAACCCCAATTGCCCTCCCAAAAGCAAACAAACAAATAAATAAAAAAGAAGAGCAACATAATTTTTCATACTACTTAGATGAGATGGAAGTAAACAGCTCTAATACTTCCAGAAATATGGAGGACCACAATGCTCTATGATCTGCCCTGCTGCAGTATACTAAGATATTCTGGATCACACTATTTGCCTTTTCTCTATGCAAATCTCCAGGCACTATTGTCTGGCATAATAATATACCTTAAGGACTCCTGGGCCCTGCCATCCATCTGAATGCTGCATCATTATGATTTCTGGCCCTTTCCACCCTCCTTGTGTTTTATTTCTTTTATGTATTGTCTCCCCAAACTATTGCTTTCCTTTGGAGAAAGAACTATCTTTTTCTTTCTATTTGTATCCTCAGTGATTAGCATATAGTAAGTACTTAATAAATGTTTTTCCATTCATTGATTTATTCATTAAAGGGAATCTTTTAGCTTTTAACCTCTTTTAACTTCACATTTTTAAAATTTCACCAGAGACCTCAGAACCATGGACAAGACCCACACCTATGTCTATCAGTTACTCTGAAGTATGACTAGCCTCTGACTTATTACTAATGATTTATGTGATCCAGATAGACAATCCAAGAGCATTTTTGATATCACCATCATTTTATATGTGACACATCACCAAAGTGATATAGAACCTGCACATTCTGTTAAATACTCATAGCTAGAGATATTCTAGAGGTTGAAAAATTGCCCTTTCTGCTCATCTAAAAATTTTAGACATGACATTTTTTTTTACCAAAATGTGACTCAGATCATATAATCACTTTGTCTACTTAGTAGTTTCCACAGTTTCCTATGGTCTATGTGAAATAGCCCTGAGAGAAACTTGTACTATATTAAACTCAGCATTCACAAAATTAATATATGTTAGCAGAGTGACATAGGTCATTGGAAAACACCAAATACTAACATTTTCTATTGTTCTCTAACAAACTTTGCTTCCAGGGTTTAAGAATCTAATGGTGCAAAGGAGAAATGTTAAGAAAATGGCAAATATGGAGAAATCATCAAATATGCTCTCTTTGACTCAGCTGACTGTCAAAAAAATCAGTAGCAAAGTCATCTGATACCATTGAATGCTTGTCCCTGACAGACATATTTTGCTCACAGAGATATATGATAAAAAGCAAGAAAATTCGAGCAACAATAGAAATGACTGTTTTCATCCAAGGTTTAGGTAATAGAAGACCTTATATAGATTTCTTTTAATTTATCAATGCTTCTTGGCTATCAGATTCAGGGAGAAAAAAAGACATTTACAATCCAACTAAGAGACTTCACAAACTAAGTTGATGACCTGGCCACTGTAATGCATTTTTTTTCTCCAATTAACAAACTGGTGCCTACTTGGTTCAATATTCATTAAGCATCTACTACATTTTGTTCCTGGAAAAGACTAATTCTTATCTCAAACCTAAGAAATAAGTGGAAGTTCACACAAAAGCTACCACACATAGTCTCTCCAAAAGATACTTCACTCAATCCTAATGGTAACCTCTAATTATGATCTGTTTTCCATAGAAATTGATGGGAAAATTTACCATCTGTCTTCCTGTGCTTTTTTCTCCTTTGAAATATCAGAATGTGACTTAGAAAGCTTGCTTCCAGTAGAGAAGGAGCTTGTTTTCTTTGATGATTTTTTTTACTACTTCTTACAGGGGTTTTTTGGACCGTATTAGTGCCATGGTTATACCTGTTATGTTTGCTCCTCACTTACGCCATTTTTTCCATTCAGTGTATTAGAGAAAATCATTTGATGGAGGAAAATGCTGATATGGGAACTGCATTAAATCTCTACATGGATTCTTATTAAACTTGGTAGTGGATTCTTTCTAACCTTGTCTCTTTTCTCCCTTTTATTTCTTTACCGTGAATGTCTGATGCATTAAATTCTATTACTTTTCTTCTTTGGGCATGAGCTTTTTTCAAGACATGTGAAGAATATAATTCTCCTTCAAAAAAATGTTGCTAGCAAAATATCTGATGGAACTTTGCTCAAAAGATAAGCAGATATTCAAAGATCTATCTGCCAGATGGGAACAATGAAATTTTTCTGGAATAATTTATCAAGTAACTTGGACCAAAAGAATTGATGACTGTTCTTTCATACAAAACTTGGAAGGACTTTAAGAAACCATCTTGTCTATACCTAGCCATACTTTCTTGCTTCAACAAAAGCTCATTTCCTTTTATTTGGTCCTTCAGGATGTTGTAAAATTGTCAATCATTCTCTTCCTCAGGATAAGCCCAATTTTCCATCTTCTGGAGCACATAGTAGGATATTATAAAGAAAAATTGAATTTTTCATGGATTATAATTATTATTATGATTATTTTTCAAACATTATGTTTGGAGCAGAGGAAAGGGCAAGCACATTATGTTTACACAAAGTCTATAAGCCAATTTCAAAGTATTGCAATGAGAAAAAAAAGTTAGGAATAAACTCAGTTCATGATTCAGTCTGTTTAAACTGTGCTTTTTCATAGCAGAAGGAAGAAAGATAAGGTCAGAAGGGAAAATGAAGTTCAAAATAGCTAGAAGAACTGACATATCCATTCATGATGTCCCTGAGACCAAAAGTAGAGTGCTTGCTTACCTTATATTCATATAAGGCTCAAACTCCTTCTTCAGCATAAAAATCAAACAGCTACTGTGCCTATCCAGGTACAATTCAGGATCACAGTATTATAGAATTAGAGTTAGAAGAGAGCTCAGAGGCCACCTAACCCAAATGCATCATTTTAAAATGAAGAAACTTGGGACCACAGAGACTAAATGATTTGTCTAAGGTCACAGAGGTAATAATCATCATAGATGGCATTTGAATTCATGTCTTTTGACTATAGCCAGAGTCAGTGAAGCCTAATTCCCCCAGAGCCAACCATAAGGGTGGTGATGAAGTGGAAGTACATGTTTTCTTGCATGACTTTTACATGATTGAGTGTGTTTCATTAATGTTTTCTATGCTGGTAATAAACCCTGTACTTCTTTTATGAAGCATGTAGCTGTCTCTTTTTCTCAAAATCCTGGCCCCATCTGCTGAAACAGCTAAATATAAGTACAGTCTGTCAATCAATAAGCACTCATTAAAAGCCTAATATGTCCAGCCACAGACACTCTTCAAGCACATTACAGCCTCATGTGTCATACATATTACACTTCAAAGCCTCTTAATTGTCAAGAGAAGTGTAAATATGATGTTACAAGAAAAAACTCAAGGGAAGTCAGGCATATAAAACTAGCAACTTAATTCCTTTAAAAATTATCAGTGAGCTTAAAGAGAGTACTTTCAGTGGAATTACAGGAAAGAAAATGAGACTGGAGTAGGTTGAGGAATGAATAGCTGGTGAGAGAGAAAAGACAAGTAGAATAGACTACTCTTATTTGAAACTTAGCAATAATACCAGCTAGGACTTATCTAGCAACTGAAAAACATTTCTATAGCACCATATGATTTGCAAAGAGTTTTTAAAATATTCTCTCTTTTGATCCTCACAATTCTGGGAGATAGGTCTCATTATTATTCCTATTTGATAAATGAGGGCATACACAGGTTAAGTGACATACCCAGGGTCACACAGATGATAAGTGTACATGCATAGTTTTAAATTTAGGTCTTCTTGACTACAGACCCAGCATTCTGTTCACTGTTCCACCAAGCTGACATTATGAAGTTCTAGATAATAATGCTCATAGCTATCTTCCATCTCTCTTCATTTCTCTCAAAGCTCAGTTGCTATTTTCTGCTTAAGGCTTCTCACAATTCCTCCAGTTATTAGAAATGTCTCTCTTGAAATAACTTTGTATATACTTTGTATTTGCTTATATCATCTATGCATGTTACATGCCACAATAAGAATGCCAATTCCTTGAGATCTGTACTGGGGATTTTTTAAATTTTTTTTTGTTTTTTTCTTTAACTTCCTGGTACCTAGTACAGTACATGTAGTAAATATTTAATATGTTTAATTTACTTTGAATTGTATCAAATATGAACATGAGAACTTTTCACCTCTCTCTGGTAGCCACTGGAATTATTCTTACATTCCTCCTCTCTTCTCCTTCACTCTGTCATACGTATAGATCTTGCTGCTGCCAAGGGTTATTTCCTTAATTCTATCTCTATTTCCGAAGTCATACAAATGCTAGTTTAGGGACAGGATCTTGAAGGTATGATCATTAGTGGTAGCTAGAAGGGGAAGGGGAAAGGATATGCTTTTATGTAGCACCTACCACATGACAAGCACTATGCTAATCACTTTACAAATATCTAATTTAATCTTCACAACAAACCTATGAAGTAGGTGCTGTTATTACCCCCCAATACAACTTCTTAAATTGAATACCCAGAACACTCATTGAGATTGGATGTCCCATTAAAATATAAACTGATCTTTTAATTTTAATTTATGTGCTAATTGGGTCACCCATAAATTCATATTATCTAACTGCTACTTGGCCCTTGCCATTGAAAAACAATTCAATTATTTACACAAGCATTTTCAAAATCTCTCAATTCTTCATTTTCATCAGTTCTGATGATAAAATAATAATCCTTTTCATATAACATAGTTTGACCAGGCATTTCCATTAGACGAGTATCTGTATTTTTATAGTTCTTTGTTAACACAAAAAGTTCTACTAGAAATATTTGTGCATGTGATTCCTTTCCCTTGATTTTCACTCTTTGAAATATGTATATACATGTATGTATGTATGTATGTATGTATGTATGTATGTGAGATAGAGAGGTATTACCAGCATAGAATTCTATATCATTTAGTGGCATTTGGGCTACAATTCCAAAATATTTTCCATACTGGTTGAACTAATTGTTGTTCTTTTTCTAAAATTTTGTTTATGTGCTTATTTTCATATTATAAAGATTTACAGATCATCCCTCAACTATGTAAGAGATCTCTTGAAAAAAAGTAAGACAATTAAATAAAACTAAACATATAATGACTCCATTTGAAAGTGCATGCAACATCTCACCTCTGTAGCAACCTAATCTCCCTGTTATTTTTTAAACTAAAAGAAGTCTTATCTTTCACCCCACTGACAAAGGAGAAAAGAGAAACAAATTCTTTGTAACATATATGTGTGTGTGTATACATATATATAGTGAAGCAAATTTCTCACATCTCTTTGAGCAGGTGTACTGTATGTTCAGTCATCTGGAATCATGAATTAGTCATTGTATTGATCACAGTTCTTGCAACCATCACAGTTGTTTTGCCTTATAGTGTTGTTGCACTCTCCATTCCAATCCATCATCCACTCAACTGTCAGAAAATGCAGGCTTGATGATGTCATGCCTACCTCTATTTAATAAACTCCAATTTCTTCCTATCACCTCCAGGATGAAACATAAAATCTCCTGTAACTCAAAGTCCTTAATAACTGGGCCCCCTCCTATATTTACAATATTCTTATACTTGATTTACTCCCTGTACTCTTTGATCCAAGGACTCCAGCCTCCTCCTGTTTCTTAAACAAGATATTCTGTTTCCCAGCTCCACACATTTTCACAGGCTGTCCCTTACACATGGAAATCTGTCCTTCCTCATTTCTTCTTCACATTCCTCAAGTGCCAGCTAAAATCTTACTTTGTACAAGAAGTCTTCTCAGATTCTTCTTAATGCTGCCTTCCCTGTGTTGATTATCTCCTCTATCTTGTATATAGTCCATTTGTACATAGTAGTTTGAACGCTTTCTAACCCATTAAACTGTGAGCTTCTTGAAAGCAGGGACTCTTCTGCATTTATGTTGTATCCCTATAACTTAGCATACTGTCTACTATATAGTAGATGCTTAGTAAGTGATTGTTGACTTACCTATACTATAAGTTGCAACTTCTTGCTCTAAACCTAATTTCTGACAGACCATTTATTTCCTAGTTCTCTCAGATTTTATAAAACATGTAGGTCTCACCATAGAGTTGCTGTATGTAGATTTATCAACCACTACAATATTATACTTGATTGTCTCATTCTAATTCTCATTGAGACCTCTCAGTGCTATTGTCTCATTTACTGTTGACCATTTTTAATTTATATTTCCTAGTTCAAAGATCCTTCTTGGGAGAGGAAACAGAAATAAAATTAGAGTTGAATAGTTCTACTTTCTCTTAAGTGTGAGTTATCAGTTATCATCTTCCTATCCTCCCAAAGCATCAGTCTTATTCTTTCTTTAAAATTCCTCTTGCTTTCAACATAGCTTAAAAAGGTATTTCCCTTGTTCTTTACATTTATTACTAGTTTCAATTTCTTCTGAACTTTATCTTTCATTATATTTCTAGGACCATGTAATTCATTTTTTATTCAACCTCAGTTCATAGTCCTTGTTTCTATATTTGACACCAGGGATTCAACCACCTGGGAATATATCTATCCCCCAGAGGATATAAAAATCTTGGCTATGAAATATAGAGACTATTTGGTAAATCAACTTAAAGTTCTATTAAAACATTCTAAAAGTAAAAGTTGGTGGAAATATGGTTATATAATTAATAAAATTATTAACATTATCAAAATTATTAATCCCATTACTTTATCATGTATATGCATAGTGAAGCCTAGATGTATTTTCTTTCATGCTGAATAGCTGGTACAGAAAGGTTTATAGAAGCCAAAACTGTATTATTTTTCTAAGTGGTCTTTTTTAATATTTAAGTTGGCTGATGAATTCTTTCTATATCTAAATTCATTACTTCAGTCAGTCATTTCATTTTTTCCTCATTAGAATCATGTATTATTATGTTGCTAGCATTTCATCATTGAATACTTCCCTCACCTCTTATGATAACAATTCTGTAGAATTTTATACCCAATGAATCCTATCCTTTCTCTAAACTCTCTGAAATCTGCATTTTCAAAATTATAATGCATGTGACACTACACCCAAATTTCTCCTTTTTATGTCTTGAATGTGAAGATGCTAGAATGCTTTTTTTCTAAGATATATTCTCTCCAAGTCTGATGCATTCCTCAAATTACTGTTGAGTTTCTATAACCATTTATTGGATATGACCCTGAATCCCTGTGTATACTCATCTGCCAGTAATGTTTTACTAATGAAATATCTAAAGAGTATCCATTTAAGCTCTTAAGCTTGGAGCATGCCTCATGAATTTTCTAGTTGGCTTCCAGTAGGAAAACTTCTGCACAAATCAGGATCCAAAAAGATTTAGAGGAGCTTCAGCAACAGTAGGCCCAAATTAACAATATGAAATTTAACAGGAATAAAATGTAACATCTTCCACTTGGGGGTTAAATGTCACCTACAAAGGAATAAAAGGCTATGAAATATCTGTTTCTTCAAAGTGATTTTTTGGGGGAGGGGAAAGGTAAGGCAACTGGTGTTAAGTGACTTGCCCAAGGTCACACAGCTAGTTTTGTGTGTGCACATGTATGTGTTCATGTGTGTGTTTGTGTATGTTTTAAATGTCTGAGGCCAGATTTGAACTCAAGTCCTCTTGACTCCAGGGCTGGTGCTCTATTCACTGTGCCACCTAGCCACTCCAAAAGTGACTTTTAAAAGTGTTTTTTAAAAAAGGATAATTTACTGATTGAAAACTCATTATGAATCAAAAAAACAATGCAATCTTGGACTGTATTAACAGAAACACAACATTCAGAATAAAAGAGATAATATTGTGAACAGACAAAACTATGCAGGGAATATCACATTCAATGCTAGTAACTGTATTTTCAGAGATGTATCCAAAAAAAGTGACAAGTCCAGGTCAAGAGATTGGACATTATGTCCCAGAAAGGATACTTGAAGGGCTAAAGGATATTTGAATTATCCAGCAATCTGGAAGCAAATTTCCATTTAATCAAAGGAAGAACTTTCTAAAAATAGGAATTGTTTAAAAATATAATAGTTGACAAGGATGGAAAAAATAAGAATAATCAATTTTTAAGGGACAGTAGAGAAGCAAAAATATTAACACCTTGATGTATGACTTGTGAATTGATCCAACCATTTTGGAAACTCATTTGAAATCATCTTAAGTAAGTAAAATGTATAGCTATATACCCTTTAACCCAGAATCCCCAGTGCTTAGCAAATGCCCCTAGGAGGTCAAAGATACAAAGGTAAAAAAGTTTGTAACTACTTTTCAAAGTTAAAAATGGAAACAAAATACATAGTTATCTATTGGGGGAATGGCTAAACAAATTATAGTACAAGAATGTTATGGAATATTGATGTGTCATTAAAATATATATAAAGAACAAAGGGAAGAATATGAAGACATATGAACTGATACAAAATGAAGCAAGCATAACAAGGAAAACAAAATGCACTGATTAGACTAATATGAATAGAAAGAAAAACAAAAATTTAAACTAATACTCATGTAACTATAATAACCAATCTTGATCTTGAAGAAAAAATATAAGAATGTACTTCCTTCTCATTTGTGAAGAGATGGGAATTATGAATAAGGAAACTAATATATATATATATATATAAAATCTAACTGATTAATGTGTTATTTTTGCTGAGATGCATTTTTTATTCTTTATTATAAGGAGCAAACTTCTAGATGGAGGAAAAATCAGTTATCTCTTGAACCAAATAGGATATGAAAAACAATTTTTTTTTAAATAGGATGGGACACAATTGATGTAATAAGTTCAGCATCACGAAATATATTACAATAGAGGTTTCATCCATGTGAGATACTATGTGGTATCAGAATTTTCTACATTCATTATCAAGTTAAAGTATTTGTAATTTCTAGCATTCCTGCCAACCCTGAGATGCTCTGGTTCTATGAATTGTTCTTTCATATTACTATTTTGTTTAAAGATAATTTTCTGTAGCACAGTCCTCTTTCTCCCAACTAATGAAACCTTTTACCTAAAATATTCAGTTTGAAAAAATAGAATAGAAAATCTTTAAGAAACTATGACTACTCTTACAGGTAAAATAATTAGAAATGTCTCCCTCCATCACCATGGTTATACTGCCTGAAGTCCTGGTTATTCTGTGCCAAATAGAAATCAGATAAATACTGTCAAAACAAGAGTCAAGATAATTTAGTTCCAGAGAATGCAGTGTTTCTTGAAAATATAAAAACTTGAAAAATAAATAAAAATTGGACAGGTGCATGTTTTAACATTAATCAAAGGAGACTTGTTTAGACTAGAATTCATTTATCAGGAAAGACAATAGCAAGGAGATAATTTTGCCCCAACTCTTTATACACCTTTCCATATTCTCTTCTCTGACCATGCACAAATATGAGACTGCAAAAATCAAAGGACAGCATGAAATCTTTTTTACAGAGAGGTGAGGGCATCACAGTATTCACAAAACTCACATCCAACTGAATAAAGCAATGCTTTTCTGGAAGAGTTTGGAACAGGACAGTGAGTGTACTGTAGAAGGGAGAGAGTTTATCATAAGTTTGTTCCTCTATATTCTGATTCTAATTACCCCTATCCACTTCTTCTTTTAAGGGCCAATATCTTTTTTAAAAAAATACATTAATCTCCCCCAGGATTAATTCTATTATAAACATTTATTTGTGTTTTCTTTCCCTTTATGTTAACGCACTGCCCCAATGTCTAATGGAAATATGTTAAAAGTTTGTGTTAGGATATCAAATGCTTGGAATTAAGAATAAATATACTCTAAGATTTGAAGTCAAAATGAAAAGGATGCTTAGGGATGAAACATTGTAGATATGTGCAACTTCACCTTTTTCTTTGATGCTTCTGACTTCTTTGACATATTTTTCAGTTTTTTATGTAAATGGTAAAGGACCTGAAAAAAAAGCATAGAATAATTTGTATTGCTTGAGTGAAGCCTTTTATACCTACCTTATTGCCTATAATTCAAAGATCATCATTAACAATTTTAAATGAAAAAGTTAACAATATCAAAGGAATCAATGAAAATAAAATGTAAAGGAAGGTGACCTAGTAATACCAAATAACAAACTGTAGTACAAAGTGGTAATCATCAAAACAATCTGGCTCTGGAGAAGAAATAGAGTGGTGTATCAGCAGAATAAGTCCACAATACATTGTAGTAAATGACTACAGTAATTTAGCATTTGATAAACCCAAAGACATAAGCTTTTGGGACAAGAACTCTTTATTTGACAAAAACTGCTGGAAACACTGGAAAACAGTATAGCAGAAACTAGACATAGACCAACATCTCACACAATATACCATATACATAAAAGGTAATACCATAAGCAAATTAGGGAAGCATAAAATAGTTTAACTGTCAGATATATGGATAAGGGCAAAATTTAAGAAGAGATAAAGAGCATTACAAATGCAAAATGGATAATTTTGATTGTATTAAATTAAAAAGGGTTTTCACAAACAAAATTGACACAACCAAGATCAGAAAAAAAGCAAAATACTAGAGGGAAAAATTTTATAGCAAGTATCTGTGATAAAGGCCTCATTTCTCAAATATATAAAGAACTGAGTCAAATTTATAAGAATACAAGTCATTTCCCAATTGATAAATAATCAAAGGATATGAACAGGCATTTTATCAAAGCTCTCAACAATCATATAAAAGTGCTCTAAATTACTATTGATTAGAGAAATGCAAATTAAAACAACTTGAGGTACCACCTTAAACCTATCAGATTGGCTAATATGACAGAAAAATAAAATTACATATGCTGGAGAGGATGTAGGGAAATTGGGACACTAATGCATTGTAGGCAGAGTTGTGAATTCATCCAACCATTCTGAAAAGCAATTTGGAACTATATCCAAAGAACTGTAAAACTATGCACACTCTTTGGCCTAGTAATACCACTGCTAGATCTATATCCCAAAGATTTTTTTTAAGGGAAAAGGATCTGCCTGTACAAAAACATTTGCAGCAGCTCTTTTTGTAACTAAGAAACGGGAATTGGGGGAATGCCCATCAATTGGGAAATGGCTGAACAAGTTGTGTTATATGAATATGATGGAATACTATTGTGCTATAAGAAATGACGAGCAGGATGATTTCAGGAAAACCTGGAAAGTATGTAAACTGATGCAGAGTAAAGTGAGCAGAACCAGGAGAACATTGTACACAGTACCAGCAATATTATACAATGAACAACTAGGTATAACAACTATTGTTAGCAATATAACAATCAAAGATAATCTCAAAAGATTCATGATGAAAAATGTTATCCACCTCCAGAGAAAAAACTGGAGTCTGAATGCAGCTGAAAGCATAATATTTTTCTTTTCTTTCCTTCTTTCTTTCTTTTTTGGTTCAAATGTTTCCTCCATAAAATGACTAATATGGAAATATGTTTTATATGATTATACATGTATAACCTACATCAGATTGCTTACTATCTCAGGGAAGGGGGAAAGGAGGGAGGCAGAGAGAGAATACAGAACTCAATTTTTTTTTAAGTTACAAATTGTTTTTACATGTGCCTGAGGAGAAAAATAAAATATTATAAAAATTTGAAATTTTAGTTTCAAATTCATTAATTTTAAATACTTATTATACAGGAAAAAATTTGGTTTGTTGTAATTCTTGGGCATTGGAATAATTCTCATATACACCATTATTTTTCAAGAATTAAAGATTACATTGCCCAGGAAAGTGTTATACATGTATAAAAATGTGTCTAAAAAAATTAATGTCCACATGTAATCCCTGTCATTTATTTAGCATTATATAAAGTGTTTCATGCATATTATCTCCTTATACCTTCCCAGGAAGTAGGCAGTTATACTCTTCCCTTTACAGAGAATTAAATTAAAATAAGAGATTAAGTGACTTGCACAGGATCACACAGCAAATTAGTATCACAACTGCTTTGTTATTCTTATTCAACAGTTTCAATTGTGTCCAAATCCTTGTGATCTCATTTGGGATTTCCTTGGCAAAGATATTGGAGTGATTTGCCATTTCCTTTTCCAGTTCACTTTTACAGATGATGAAAGTGAGGCAAACAGGATTAAGTGACTTGCCCAGGGTCACACAGCTATGAAGTGCCTAAAGCCAGATTTGAATTCAGAAAGATGAGTCTTCCTGACTCCAGGCCCAGAATTCTATCCACTGCCCATGTTACAATATTTCTGCTCAAAAAAAAGTCATGTTTTTTTTTAAAGGGTACATACTATTAGATTTTATTTTACTGTTTGAAAGTTGTCTCCAATTCAAAGAGTAATCATCATCTTGAATTACATCATTGTTTTAACTTTTCTACAAAGAAGATGTTATTGGCTACATAGTTCATGGTCTTTTGGACATGTTCTAAGCAATGCATTTATTAATACTGTCACTTCACTCTGGCAAAATTCATGACCAATAAATCATGTACTTAGTTTGTCAGACATTTCTTGTATTAACCAGTGATCGGGTGCATCAGTAGTTCAGTCTATTTTCACTTAGAATATGATTGTTCACTTAAATTAAAAGATTTACACTAAACTTGGGTGTTTTCTGTATATCCATTCCCAAGTTTGTAATTCTTCCACTTTTCTGTTTATCCCTGGGAATATTGTCTCATCTGTTGAACTTATTAGGATAATGTTTCTATCAATTTGATGGTAATCAGCATACTCTGATGTAATAGATTCCATCAATATCTCACAAGTTAAAGTGTCATCATTTTCCAAAAGATTTTTCACCAAGGAAAGTATACCAGGAGCAGCACTACTCTTAATCCCCATGTAAGGACTCTTGTCTGGACACCATGTCTGGAGTATTTTAGTCATTTAATAAATTCTTGCCAGTTGATTGATCTATATTCTATAGTTGCATGCTAGGTTTGTCTATCATTAATTAATTATTGTTTTCTTGGCATTCCACAATAATACTACTAAATTGCTGATATTGTGCTTCCCTGTTTCTTCTGTGCACTTTTCTTATGACTATCCTATAGCAAGTCACCATACAGCATATTACTGTACATTTTGATGCTAGTTGTTTTCTGCACATGTTCTTCCTATTTGGAAGTATATTTTAAGAAATTGCACTGGGGTGGATAAGTGGCACAGTGAATAGAGCACCAGCCCTGAAGTCAGGAGGACCTGAGTTGAAATCCAGCCTCAGACGCTTAACACTTACTAGCCATGTGACCTTGGACAAGTTGCGTAGCCCCAATTGCCCTGCATTCCCCCCCACCAAAAAAAAATTAAAAAGAAAAAAATTGCACTTAGAATGATAGATAGATAGACAGACAGATAGATAGAGTTAGACAAAATTATCTTAGGGTATCATCTACTTGAACTTCTAACAAAAGGAAAAAGTCCTCTATAAAATATCTCTGACAGGTGATTATCTAGTCTCTGATTAAATACTTTGCGTAGGAGTGAGCTCACTGCCTTACAAGTTAGCTTACTCCATCTTGGGACAGTTTGAATGATTAAAAATTTAATTCCTTCCACCAAGCTAAAATTTGCCTCCATATAACCTCCAATCATCAGTGCAAACTCCTTTCTGTAGTCAAACATAAATCTAATCGCCACTTCTTGGCTCATGAATAAAATCTGTTCTGGGAAGTGTCATTGTTAATTGATGATATATTGCTGCCAATCTCAGTTAATTTCCTAGATTCTTAGAGTTAGAAGGTGTAATGGGAATGGGAATTTGAAGATCTTCCCTGCCCCTTAATAGACGTGGGGGGGGGGGGTGTTGAAGCTTCCCTGCTGTGAAAATAATCTCTGCCCCCTGATAGGCTGAATGCAGTCACATGGAGCAGGTGGTAGGAGGAATTTGCTGAGGAGAAGGAGAACCCACAGAGAAACTGGTAGAGAACAACACAGACAGAGCAAGCCTGACAGTTGGAGACAGTTGGGGACAGAAGAGCTTAGGCAAGGAAATAGAGAGTTTTGTGAGTAAATATTGATCTTGTATTCATTTGTGGGAAGACTAAAGGATGCTGTGGCTCTCAGCATTATCATGGCCTCTGGATGTCTTTGGTACTTCAGCTTACTGGTTTAGGGATTTGGTTTTCTGGTGTCTAAATAAATTCTTCAACTTTATCTTCTATCTGGAAAGTCTGGCATATTTTGTGATCGAACATCATGCAATAGTTATAGTCATGGTCTCTATTGTGATCATGGGTGCTGTAAATAGTGCATTGGTGCTACAGAAGGTTACCTCATCCCATCTCAAACCAAGTCATTAATCATTTCTACAAGAAAACTAAGAAGGGCTCATCTTGTACCCTCACCTCCAGTGAGGTATAACTCACCACTCCACTGAGGCAATCATTCTATTTCTATCTAGCTCTATTAGAATTACTGGGTTTGTTTTGTTTTGTTTTGTTTTTTAAGCTAAGCACAGGTTTACTTCTCCATAATTTCCATCCATCAGTCTCAGTTGTACCCTTTGGATTCAAGGACACATTTAACCACTTTTCTGCTTGATGACTTCTCCAATATTTGAGGACTACCGTCACATCACCCCTGTCTCACCTTCTTCAGATTGTGTCCCTAGTTTCTTCATCCACTCCTCATACAAAATGACTTGAAGTCCTTTCATCATTCTGCTCACCCTGTTCTGGATACATTCCACTCAAGCGTGTCCTGATCTATTAAGTTTCTAAAATGTGGCATCTAGAATTAGATGTACTCTACTAGGAGTGGTGTGATTGGGACAAGGAAGAGTGGAACCATCACCTCCTTTTCTCTGGATGCTGTGTTCTCTTCATGAAGGCTAATATCATATTAGCTCTTTTGGCTCCCACATTACACTGCTGACTCATATTAAGTTTGTTGTTCAAAAGAATCACTACATATTTTTCATATGAGATACTTTCATTTACTCACTCAATTTGTGACATTGTTAACTGAGTGATGTATTCTTTTTGCTATCAACATTTCCCTGATGCCCAGGAATATAATTCAGTTCCGTGTTGCATGTGAAAGTGTTTATCTATAGATATAATAATCTCCAAAATGAACCCTGTCTTATAATGAAGTTGGTGCTGCAAAAAATGATCTATCATTGCTTTTCAGTCCTCCAGCTAGGTAGAAGTCCAGAGGAAAATTATCAGGCTTCAGACAATATTTACATCCTACTGATTAAAATAATGGCATCAGGAGTCATTTATAATATCAATGTCCAACTTCTGTGTTTTACTCTTAACCACTGCAACAGGAAATTGATAGAATGAGACTGGACTGACTACATTCCTGTCACAAGGAATGGATTGGAAAAATACATTGGCTTTGAGATAAGAAATTATTCTCCAATAGAATCATTTTAAATTCTTTTGAGCAATGAATCTTCATCAATTTACAGGACCTGTCCTACCAAGTATAGTCACCTTGTTTGTGATATCTGCAGAATTCAGAATTGTCAGCCTGACCAAAAATGGCTCCCCCATAGACCTACTCCAAATTTATTTGGGTTATCATCTATAATAAGTTGTTATTAAAATGAAAACTGGATAGTGAATGAATTAGCAGCCATTATTAACCTGGCCTTACTGTATTAATTACCTAGAAAAGACTATCCAAGCTCATACCAATACTACCACAGCTGAGTAGGGAGAGAATATAGTGAATCCTGCCTATGACCACAACAATAGCTTAGCACAAAGCAGAGGCATGGAATTCAAAGAGATCATAAATGGCCAAAGTTTTATAGAAATATGTCATTAAAGTTTCATTTTCCTGTTTTTGTTTTTTTAATTTGCTAAATAAATAATTTGCTAAACTATTTTTTTAAATTTGATTTGCATGTGTATATTTATATTTAATTTGATTTATAAATAACTCACCAACCCATCCTCTGGTAAACCTATGCTAAGCCTGTCTCTTTCCATAAGAAGAGGTGAGGGATGCAGAGGGAAAGAAACAAGTATTTAAGTGCTTACTATGTCCCAGACATTGTACTAAGCACTTTCCAAATGTTATCTCATTTGGGGGTTTACCCCACCACCCCAAGTTCTGGTGATTGTAATAATAAGTGGCATAAGCCTGTCCCACCCTGACCCCTATGGGATTTATATCAGAGATAAAGGCCCAAAGGGAAAAAATAAAAACATAAAATAAAAGCCAATGAAGTAACAGGGACAAAAGAGAGAAATTCCAAATAGTGACATTACCAATTTCTAGAACACAGTATTACAGAAGAAATTAGTTTCATAGGAACCATGTTTTAAATGGGCTTATGGCATCATGCTAGAGGGGTTTCACAACTTTAGTGTGGGGATTTATTTGTAATATAATGAGGTAATTCTGAAATAGTAATCCAGGATTAGGGCACTTAAACAATTTTAGTGTCATGTACCTCATAGGCAGTCTAAAGGTGAAGCCTTTAGCCCTCTTCTCAGAACAATCTTTTTAAATAATTGAAGAAAATGCTAAATATCAGTTATAGATTAGTAAGAATAAAGATGTGGGGTTTTTTCCAATACAAGTTTAGCGATCAACCAAAATCTATCCATAGAATCTTTGGATTAGGAACCCCTGCTCTAGGACAATATATGCCTATACTTTTGATGGAATTGGAAAGTTCCATGAGTAGGGAGGGGCTAAAGAGGACAAACAAGGGTATTCTAGATAGCAATCAGGGAGAGTCACATGAGAACAATGAGCACTGTCTGGGGTAAAGTGATGCTGAGAAGATTGCAGAAAGTTTTTGTTGTTGCTGTTCAGTCATGTTTGACTCTTCTTACCCCATGGACCATAGTATGCCAGGCTCTTCTATCCTCCACTATTTCTTGAAGTCAGGACATGTTCACTCTTTCTATGACAATCTATCCATCTCATCTTCTGCTGTTCCCTTTCTTTTTACCTTCAATCTTTCCCAACATGAGTCTTTTCCAATGAGCCCTGTCTTCACATTATGTAACCAAAGTATTTAAGCTTCAGCTTCAGTATTTGACCTTCCAATGAAAGACCTGAATTAATTTCTTTAAGTATTAATTGATTTGATCTCCTTGTTGTCCAAGGAATTCCCAAAAGTCCTCTCCAGCACAATTTGAAGCAATGATTCTGGAGCACTAAGCTTGCCTTATAGTCTAACTCTCACAGATATATTTTGCTACTGAAAAAGCCATAACTTTGACTATACAGACCAGAAAATGGAAGATAACAAAGAACATAACATCTGGGGAGGAGAAAGCTATCTGAAGATCAGCAGTAAGATGAAACAACAGATCTTATTAAATAATTGGATTTTGTGTTGTGTCTGAGTCTTTTGTACTTACATCTTCTTTGCTTCTTTCTGCTTAATAAATTATCTCCACCACCACCACCCCATTCCACCCTCAGAGCCTACTTTCCAAAGTAGAAGAGGCAGAGTGTCTATAAATCAGTTGCAAGCTGAAAGGAGGTGACCATATTAAATTAGAAAACCAGGAGGATTCTGCAAAGATGACAGAATAGGTCACAAAATACCAAGCTCTCAAGATTTCCCCCACAAAAGAGTTAAGATAGGACCTTAGGGCAAACAAAGTATGGGTGGAGATAAATAAGAATAGGGGCACAACCAAGGTCTTCCTGCGACAGTTTGAAAAGATTGGAAAAAATTCCAGGATAAGGTTTGGGCCCTATGAAGATCAAACACCTCCAGGGTAGGTTCCCTTTAAACAATGAGTGGCAAGTCCTGGGGTTGGTTGGTTTGAGAATTTGCTTTGACCCCAGCCACAGGAAATTTTACCACTGGGATAGTGAGGGGAGCTGGGCATTTGATACTGGGAAAATTGAGGGAACCTCTGCTGATAAGGAATGTCAGACCCAGATGTGCTGCAAAGAGCAGTGGGGGTTAAGAAGGAACCAGCACACACCCAGTGAGTACAGAAGCAATGGGGCAGTCCTTGGCCACAATCACTTACAGGAGATTGGAGGTTTGGCTTTGGTTCCAGGCTAGAGGGGAGAATTAAAGATTGGGGCAAGAAGTACCATACCCCAGGACTAGAGGTTATTACAAAAATTAAACTATTACCACAAAAAATACACCAGCAAAGGAGAAAGAATCCAAACACAGAAAGCTATTATGGGAATAGAGATGACTGGGGTTCATCTTCAGAAGAGGATATTGAAGTAAAGAAATCCTCAAAGAGTAACATCAAATGATCACCTGCCTGAAAAAGAATTCATAGATCTTTAAAAAGACTTTAAAAAACAAATGACAGACATGGAGAAAAAACTTTTAAAAATTAAATAAAATTTTTAAAGCATAAGAATAATAAAAGAAAAACAAGAAGGTTACGAAAGGAAAATCAGCCAATTAGAAAAGGAGATCCAGAATCTTAAGGGGAAAAAAAGACACATTGAAAATTAAAATTGGGCAAAGTGAAGTCAGCAAAATTATAAGAGATCAAGAAATAATTAAACAAAATATGAATAATGAAAAAAATAGAAGAGAAAGTAAAATATCTTATAAGAACAAAACAGATTTGAAGAATAGATTAAGAAGAAAAAATATAAAAATAATCAAACTAACTGAAAGTTATGATCAAGAAAAGAATCTTGATACAATAATACAAGAAATAATTAAAGAAAATTGTCCTGAAGCATTAGGACAAGAGGGGGAAAGTAGAAATAGAAAAAATCCATGGATCACCACTTAAAAGAGATTCTATGAGGAAAACACATAGGAATAGCATAGTCATATTACAAAACCCCCAGCTCAAGGATAAAATATTAAAAGAAGATTAAAACATTTTAAATATGATGGTGCCACAATCAGAATCACACAAGAACTAGAAGCAGAGATATTAAAGGACCACAGGTCTTGGAGCACAATATATCAAAGAGCAAAATAACTGTGGCTACAGCTGAAAATATAATCCCCTGAAAAGTTGAATATTATTCGAATTTTTTTAAAAAATACACATTTGATAAACTCTCAGACTTCCAAGACATTGTTTAAGAAAATCCTCAATTTAATAGAAGATTCAACATACAGGAACCAAGAGAAATATAAGATACATACCAAAGACTGATTATAAGGGATTCATAAGGACAGACTGTTTAGTTTATATGTGTGTATGTATATGTATATATAATGTAAAATGTATGTCTATGATTCTTATTAATAATCGAACAGCTCCTAAGAAAGATTGTAGTAAACCTGAGTATGATATGAATTTAAAAAGTAAAACCATTTATGATATGAATTTAAAAAGTAAAACCATTTAAATTCATATGATATGAATTTTAAAAGTAAAACCATTTAGAGTAATAATTTTTTATAAATGAGGTGCAAAAGAAAGAATAGATACAGAGGAATGAGATGGAGGAGGAGAGCTAGTAGTTTTGTGTAATGGCAAGCAAAGTAGTACTTTGCTGCTTGTCTCAGCTATTCAAGTGCCGGTTGAGCCCTGCCTTTGATTGTGTCAAGTTTTTGTTGGAAACTATACATTTGTGCTGCGCTTAATAGGCCTAAGGGAGTTTGGAGACCTTTCCTGCCTAGGCCTAACATCATCACACGGAACCCACAGAGGGAGGAGCTTGCCAAAAGAGTGGAACGGGAAGGGTGGAACAAAAAGGAGCAGAGCAGAGAAAGGCTAGAACACAAGTGGGACCAAGCAGAACTGAGAGGGAGGATGCTTATGATGTTTGCACTCTGTAGCACTCTGTCTGTTGGTCTGTCTGACAAAAGCATCCTGTCTGTTGCTTTTAGGCAGAAGTCTTGAAAGAGGATTTTATTGCTATGACAGAAGCCCTGGGACTTTACTGTTTATTTGTGTTTGATTTCTCAGACAGAAGCCTTGTCTTTTGTGTTGTGTTACTTTGTCAGACAGAAAGTGAATTGAGATGATAGCACTGGCAATGTGTGTAAATATTGTTGTAGCTCTGTTAAGCTTAATGTGTGTAAATATTGTTGTAGCTCTGTTAAGCTTAATGTGTGTAAATATTGCTGTAGCTCTGTTAAGCTTTGTGTTCCTAGAAACAGAACTTTGAAGAGCTTGGAGTGGAGCAATAAACTGAGATATAGAACCAGAGCAGAGAACTGCTTGTGAATCCTATGAATCCAGGCAAGAACTGGAGCGGTCAAATAGTCTGTGGAAGAGGCAGTCCTGGGGTTTGGAAGTCAGCCTCAAGTTAAGATGAAAGATTATAATTGGGTACTCAGTATTGACTGATGATATTGTAACTTACTGTGACCTAGGGGTGGGTGGTGTTTGTTATTTCCTCTACCCCTTAAGGATGATTGGAAGCTAGCCTCAAGTGAAAATGAAAGAAGACTTTACTTGGACACTGTATTGACTGAGGAGATGTAACTTACTGAATGATATGTTTTGTTTAGGACTATGTGACCACCTTAGTAATGTCATGTTATATTTTTGTGAATTTTGGGCTTTATTTTATTGAATGTTTTGCTTTAGTTTATTGCTAAAGAAATAGAGACTTTGCTATACTATACAATTAGATCCTTAAAGTTATTCACAGAAGCAGTCTTCTGGAGAGCATCTTGTGATTGGATTTACATTCTAGTAACCTGCTTTCATCCCAATGGGTTTAAGGGGGAACAATACATATATATATTTAGAAGAGTATAAAAGTCCTCTAAATTCAGAAGAAATAAAATGGTAGGGGCATAGAGAAGGGAGGGATATTTAGAGGGGAGAATGAAGAAATAGGTAAAATAGGGGTATAGAAGGGTGTTTAGATTTATGGGAATGGGAAGATAGGGAGGGATCCTTGGAGAGCGTAGGCAAGTAATAGGGGGGGCAAGGTAGTAGTTAGAAGTAAAGTAGAGGAGGCAGGACAGATAGGAAACAAGAGATATGCACAAACATAAAAACAAAGATTAGGAGTAGAATATGCTTGGGGAATACGCTTGTCTATATATGTATGCATATGTGCATATATATATATATATATATATATATATATATATATAGCTATAGAAGAACATATCTAAATTTTATTGTAGCCTTTAAGGGGGAGGGGAGAAAAGAACCAAGAACCAAAAAAGTTCACAGAAGAGAACAAAAGAAAACTCAAAACTCACAAGGAATCAAAGAAAACATGAACAATTCTCAACACGAGTATTATTTATGATCTAGACTTTCTGGAAATGAAAATTTATTGTTACATATTTTGAACCCTCTCATGTTCTGCTATGCACACAATGGGCTTTTTTTCTTTCTTTGTATTTAAGTTCTAATATCTAAGCTTATAGATAATGTTTTGCTTCTTTTCTCTATTCTGTATTTGTGTTCTGGCATTTGAGTCTAAAATAAAATTTAAAAAATAAACCTGGATTCCTGCTTCCATCCCTGTTCCCCCAGCTGCAAGTATTACTCCCTCTAGTGTTAGCCTACCATGTACTTTGTGCTTATTATATATATAATCCCAATTTATGTCCTGATTTACAGTTTCTGTCCCATTCGATTCTAAGATCCTTAAAAGCAAAGGCTTTTTTTTTTTGCTTTTTCTTTGCATCCTCAGATTCAGTATGATGCCTGGCACATAATTAGTGCTTAAAATAGGCTTATTAATTGATTGGTAGGTTAAGGTGTTTGTGTCTTACTTATATTAAGCTCAAGTCCTGTTTCCTTGGTCTGCCCAATGATTAAGCCTCATTCTCTCAATCACCAGTACAGAGCACAGAGAATCCATGTACAGGAAAGCATGGAGGTATCCAGAGATAAGGCTCAAAATAAAATAAATTGGGTGCAATGTACTTGAGGCTTATGGAAGACATGATAAAAACTTAGTAATAATTATGAGTGGCATATTTGGATACTAAATCTATCTGAGTAGGATATATAAAAGTAGGGTAAAGGCTTAAAGAAGAACTGACTAAGAAGGTGGGAAGGTGGCAAGGCTTTTATGAAGATCCTTTTGCTTTCTCTCCCCTGAAAGGGATAGACCTCACCAAGTTGACCTCAGGTCTGATTTATAGCTATTGGTTAGTATGAGGACATATTATATTAATTAGCAACATAGATAGATAGATAGATAGATAGATAGATAGATAGATAGATAGATAGATAGATAGATAGATAGATAGATAGATAGAT
>NW_027185887.1:4299411-4328413 GCF_028583685.1 Petaurus breviceps papuanus | reverse complement strand
GATAGATAGATAGATAGATAGATAGATAGATAGATAGATAGATAGATGAGAGAGATATGGGGGGAGAAGCAAATTATGCCCAAGATAAAACACTATTATAAGAACTAAGACCATAAAAGTTATGAAAGATTCATTTTTAATTCATAGGCCAAACTGTAGTCTGCAAGTAATATATGCACAAGTGTGCCTTTTCCCCACACCACTTCCACAGTAAATTCAGTTAGTGCTTGAAAAATATACCTAAGTACTCTAGAATTATATTTTTTAAAGTTTCTAACATATCTATGCAAAGAAGTAAATGTTTCAAAGCTCAAAAGATTAAAATAGAAATAGATATTTTAAACAAAAAGCATTTCCAATGCATTCTTACCATGAAAAAGTTATGAGTGTAAATATTATCTATGTGTATTGAAATTTGGAAAAGTGTGTGTGGGTGTGGGTATGTAGGTGTTTTTATAAAGTATCCCAAAAGTCTTAGGGCTATTAAAGTTTAAATCTTCCCTAAGACTTTGGGAAATTCTGTGTATATGCATATGTATATAGATATGGATGATACACGTAGAAATTTTTTTTTTTTGCTTTTTGGAGGGCAATTGGGGTTAAGTGACTTGCCCAAAGTCACACGGCTAGTAAGTGTGTCAAGTATCTGAGGCCAAATTTGAAGTCAAGTCCTCCTGACTCCAAGGTTGGTGCTCTATTCACTGTGCCACTAGCCACCACTGATACATATAGATATTGATATAGAGATAGATATAGTGATTAGAAATAGATATAAATATAGATGTAGGTATAAGAGATGTAGGTGTAGATGTAGATATCTATACTTATGTAGATATATATATATCTATTCTATGTATATATGTACATATAGATAGATGTAGATGTATATATGTGTGTGTGTGACACACAATCTATATTGAGGAAATAGAATAGCACCCTAAACAATACACTAGGGGGTTTGACATAGTCCTGGCAAATCTCTAGAACATATTATAAAGAGGACAGTTGGTGAGTATCTAGATAAGGAATTAGTGGTCATAAAAGTCAAGAACAGGCCATGACAAAATAGCTTTTTCCACCTTCTTCCCACCCCGACAGGGTCATTAGTTTGATAGATACACACAATGATGTAAATACAGTTACCTAAATTGTAGCAAAGCATTTTATAAGCAGTTATCATAATCTTGTGGACAAAATGGTCTAGATAACAGCACAATTAAGTAAATTCAGAACTGACTTACTAGTCAGACCCAAAGGGCAGTCACTAAGAGTTTGATGTCAACTAAGAAAGAGATCTCATAGAAAGCTCCAGTGATCTATGTTTGACCCTGTGCCATTTAATCTTTTTGTCAGTGACCTGGATGATGTTGTAGATAGCTTCCTAATAAAATTTTCAAGTGGCACAAGCTGGGAAGGATATCTAACACATTAATTTATAAAGTCAGTATTTAGAAGATCTTATCAGCATAAAACACTGAGGCAACTCCAATAAGATGGAATTTATTACAGATAAATTTAGTCTTACTAGGGTTTAAAAATTCATTTTCACAAGTAAAAGGGGAGAGATGTAGATGACTGTACAGTGATATTTAACATGAGTAAAATATCTCTAAGTTTTTGTGAATCTTGCCTTTTAATGAATAAGCAAAGCAAATCAATACTTTGATTGCATCTGGATGAATATGGCTTTTCCATGCCTATAGACATCTCTCGCAACAATCAATAAATATTTATTAAATCCTTACTATGTGCCAGACACTGTCTTAGGCACTGTGGATACAAAGACAAAAATGAACCAGAATTTGTTATCATGGAGCTTACCTTTTAGAGTAGGAGACAGCATGTAGATATATAAGTAAATCATAAATATATAGCATCATTTCAGCAGGATCAATAAGGATAGAAAAGGGAAAGGCTTAAGTAATGAATAGCATTTGAGTGAAATTTGAAGGAAACTAAGAATTAAGAGGTTGAGGCAAAAAAGCATAGCATTCCAAGTACAGGTCACAACTTATATGACCGCACAAAGGTGGAGAATCATGCCGGTTTTGGTTAGTCCGAAGCACATGTAAATGGTAATAATGTGTAACAATCCTGAAAAGGTAGGCTGGATCTTGACCGGAGAAATATTTAAAAGCAAAACAGAGGAGTTTGTATTTTATACTAAAGAAAATAGAATCCCAATGAAGACTTCTGAGCAGTGAAGACAAAGTCAGAATGTGCATTATGACAGTTGTTGTCTTTGGTTCTTGAAGAGGACCAAAATGACATCACTATGTGAGAGCCAAGTGACAGTGTGCCTGACTGGCTGATCAGACCAATATGAGCTTGGAATGTGCTACCACGGGTCAGGGACAAATACTCTGTGTGAACATTCAGGGTGGATTCTCTAAATTAGTGCATCTCGTGCTTCTTTTGAGCTAGTTCAATTCTGCTTTGCTCATAGGGCACAGAACCTTCTCTGATGAGAGCATGCCATGCTAAACAATCCTGTGCCAGTGTCTCCCATGTCACATAATCAAGTCTAAAGTTCTTAAGAGAGACCTTGAGAGTGTCCTATTTCACTTCTTCTGACTACCATGTGAGCACTTGTCCTATGTGATTCTCCATAAAGTAGTCTTTTTGGCAAGGGTACATTTTGTATTCTGATATCACCTTGGTAGTTACATGAAGGGAATGGATAATGGAGACACTGTATTCATGGAAAATAATCAGAAATATTTTAATAGAATTGATGAAGAAGTGAACTAGAATGGTAACTGTACAAGTAGAGAATGGATGGATGCTAGAGATGTTAGTGAGATATAATCAATCAGTGTTGAGAACTGATTACATATGGATGGTGGAGAGTGAAAATTCATAGAATCATGGAATTTGAGAGTTTGAAGGTATCCTAATGGGTAATCTAGTACAAGTCTTCCAGTAAAGGAATCCCCATCAAAACATATCCACAACAAGTGGTGGTGCAACTTCTGTTTGAAGAGAGAGAACCGCCTTAGGGAGCCCTAGTTACTTTTGTATAGATAAGAAAACTGAATTTGCCTTTTTAAATATTCAACTTATTTCTCATCGTTCTATATGGCCTAAGAGGCCAAACAAACAAATCCAAAGCTTCTTATATGTGACAGCCATCCAAATAAATAAGAGAAGCTATCATATAGTCTCATCCCAAGGCTTATCTTACCTTATCTTATCAGGGCTAAATATTCCAATCCTTCAACCACCTTTTTTATTATTTAGATTCAATGCCCTTCCCTACTCTCCCTTGTACAGTTTTTGGATAATCAATGTAATTAAAGAGAATGTAATCAGATCTGTGCTTTAGGAAAATCATTTTGGTACTGACATAATGGAAAGATTAGATTCTAAAGAGACTAGAGGCAAGAAGGCTAGTTAGGAGGTGTCACAATAATTCAGATGAGAGGTGACAAGGGCTTGACCTAAAGTGATAATTTTTTGAATCTCTGCTTACAAAGAAGTCATAAGTATGACATGTAGAGAAAGAAACAAGACTTAACTAATTAGGTATGTGGGGTAAGAGTGAGAAGCTGAACACTAGGGTTGCAAACCTGCTGCCTAGAAGCATTTTAACACACTCAATAGAAATCAGGAAATTTAGAAGAGGGAAGGGTTTGGGGAAAAAGAGTAAGTTTTGTTTTAGATATGGTGAGTTTGAAATGCCTACCCAATTCTCTAGACTACCAAAATTTTTTGGTAGTCGGTCATCCCAGTGTCCTTCCATCTGCAAATTCTGTGGATAAAAATGTGAAACGGTATAGGAACAAGCATAGATAACTGGGACACTCCACTGGATGCCTTCTGTCATGTTGTCATTGGACCATCAATGCAGGCAGCACAGTGGATAGAGTGCTGGGCCTAGAGTCAGGAAGACCAGAGTTCAAATCCAGTCTCAGATACTAGGTATATGACCCTGGGCAAATTACTTAACCACTGTTTACCTCAGTTTCCTCAGCTGTAAAATAAGAATAATAACTACACCAACTCATAAGATTATTGTGAAGATCAAATGAGATAATATTTGCATGGTGCTTAGTACAGTACCTGGGACACAATAGGTACTATATAAATGTTTATTTCCTTCTTTTTCTTCCCCTTCACACAATAACAAACACTTGTTTAGTCAGTCCAGCCAATCAGTTCCAAATTTGTCTAATTATATTATTGTCTAGTCCATACTCCTTCTTCTTCTCCAAAAGAATAAATATGGGAGACTTTATCAAAAAGTTTTGTTAAAATCTAGATAAACAATATCCACATAATTTCCCTCATCTGCTACTTTAAAGTAACCCTGGCAAAAAAAAAAAAATAAGATTAATCCATCATGGCCTGTTCTTCATGAAATCACTATGACTCTTTTAAATCAATGATAAACTTTTCAAAATTTGTCAATTATGTCTTTAATGATCCATTCTAGAATTTTCCAGAGAAACAAAAGCAAGCTCCCTGGTCTATAGTTTACAGATCCTGTTTTCTTTCCTTTTTTGAAAACTTGTGTGAATAAGATTTAGAATAGAATTCCCCCTTTCTGTTTCCTCCACCTTTGGAAGAAATTATTGTTACAGCAAGTTATGTTCTGTTCTTGGCAGGGAGAGAGCTCCAGCAGATGTCTGGATAATTGAAATAACCCCAGAACCACTATATCATGCATATTCTTGGCTTGTGACATGTTTCCCAAACTCCTCATCAATTTTCCTTTTGTCCCAGTGGTTTGTAGTATCCTACAAAGATAAAAATCACTTCTATCCCCCTCTCTATTGATCTATACACACAAATGCTCTCTGCCATGCTGACCATCTCTGGTTCCCAGATTCCTTCACATTATACCTTTCTAATATGCAATGCTATCCTATTCCTTTTTGACCCATTGCTATTCAGAGCCATGGTCCAGTTATATGTTTCATTATACCAAGTCTCAGGGATATCTAGGAAGACAAACTTGTCTTCTTTTTTTTTTTAAAGCAATCGGGGTTAAGTAACTTGCTCAAGGTTACACGGCCAGTTATTTCTGGGTGTGGTGCTGAGTATCTAAGCCCGGATTTGATCCCTAGGTCATCCCGACTCTGGGGCTGGTGCTCTTACTCACTGTGCCACCTGGCTGCCCCAAAACTTGTCTTCTTATATGGGAATTTCAAATTTCTTATTTGTCACCTAAACTTTGAGCATTTGTGTATAGATATTTGAGGCACTGGTTTATACTTTGGGCCCTTTTCTTGGATTTTTTTTCTGGTTGTCTCAATTGCTAATTTTCTTTACAGCTTCTCTCTGAGGTATCTAACTTGGACAATAAACATAACTAGTCTTCTTTCCCTATCCTTTTTGACTTTACAGACTTTAAAATAGACTTGCTACACATCTGACAAATATATTCTTTTTTTTTTTTTTTTTTTTTAGCAATCAGGGTTAAGTAACTTGCTCAAGGTTACATGTCCAGTTATTTCTGGGTGTGGTGCTGAGTGTCTGAGCCCGGGATTCAATCTCCAGTTCATCTCAACACTGGGGCCGGTGCTCTTACTCGCTGAGCCACCTGGCCGCCCCTGACAAATATATTCTTACTAGACTTTGTTAGATGTACTCCCTCTCTGTCCAAGAATCTGTCATATCCATATTTTAATCTATGTTACAGAAAACTCATTCCCATTCTCGGATACCACTTTTTTTAGCCAGCTGTTCATATACCAAATTAATTTTTTATTACATGATTCTATCTAGTTTCTCACTGAATATTATTATAGTGAAACATAAAATCTCACCCATCCTTGTACCTGTGATTTCATTATTGTAGCAAACTGCTACTAAAACAATAGTTTTAGAGTTGCCTTGAGCATTAAGTTAAATGACTTGACCAAGGAAACACAGCCAGTATGTGACAGAGATGGGGTCTCTAAGGTCCCTTCTGTTTCTAAGGTTATGATCCTGTGGTCTATATATTTTAGATTCTGAAGTCAGCTCTTTATCTACTACCCTCTGCTCTCTGACTGATCTTCAATTTAGCCATCTTTCAGTAAAAGGTTCAGTCCTCCCAGTCTGGAAAGGCTTTGAGTAAACTTGAAGTATTTAAAAACACACACAACTAACTACTTCACATAGACATTTTGAGGAAAGTGCTTTCCACATTGTAAAGCACTAAACAGATGAATAACTATATATATATATATATATATATATATATTACAGTAAGTTTTTACTGCTGTTATTCTACTACATTTTTGCATTTTAAAAGTTTGTATTTCATGTCTACTCATCCAAAATAAAACAGAAAGCCACCTGCTTGGTACCTGAAATGGATCCCTGTGCTGTACAAATCTGGCCTGAATACTTATGCTGACTAGTTTATCTAATATTACCAACTCATGAAAGCTAGATTTACATTGGTACAATTATCAGAGTAATCTAGGTTGTTGGGGTTTTTTTAATGCTCTTCCTTTTGTCCAAACAATTAAGTGAAAAGAAACCTTAAGGACCAGAATTATCCAGATAAATTATTGTTAAAGAACAATTTGATAACTGATTCTCCTCTTTTCACTGGGCTTTTTATATTTCCTCTATTATAATACCTTTCTAAACCTCTGAACTTTTTTAAAAATTATTTTTAAACTGTCTTTTTATTTATTTTTTGGTCTTTTTGGAGGGGGGAAGTCAGGGCAATTGGGGTTAAGTGACTTGCCCAAGGTCACACAGGTAGTAAGTGTTAAGTGTCTGAGGTTGGACTTGAACTCAGGTCCTCCTGACTCCAGAACCAGTGCTCTATTCACTGAGCTACCTAGCTGCCCCTAAACATCTGAACTTTTATAATACCTTTCTAAATCTTAACTTTTTCAAGAACAATGATTGTGGTTCAATTTTCAGTCCTTAATAGAATTTAGTACTACAAAACCATCAATTATGTGGAACTAATAATTTGGAAAATGTATTATCTTATGGCAGCACCCTTCTGTTCAGATCATCCTTCCAGGTAATATCAAAGTATATGTTCATAGAAGTTACACACACACACACACACACACACACACACATTTTGCAATAATATTGTGATGTCTTCCTCATACATACTGAGCTTTCTTTTTTCCCAGAATAAAGCTACTTCATAAGTATAACAATATATAACCAACACCAACTCTACTATTATCAAGTAACTTTCTGTTTGCTTCCATTAATGACTACCTCCTATACAAATTCAAAACAATGCTACAGAAAATTTTAGAAACTGGTGGCAGGCTATTTTTATAATGAATTAATGGTATTCTGATTTGAAAATGAAAATCGTATTACAATATTAACAGTAATTCATCCTATGATCTTTATTTGAAGTATAATCTTATTTATTCAAATATAAAAAGTTGTATTAAAAGATTAAAAATTAGTAAACAAAGATCAGCTAGGGCAGTTATGTGGCACAGAAGATAGATGTCAAGTCTGGGGTCAGGAAGACATCTTTTTGAGTTCATATCTGGCCTTAGACACTTTCTAGTTGTGTGACCCTGAGCCAAATCACTTAATCCTGTTTGCCTCAGCTTTCTTCATCTTCAAAATGAGTTGGAGAAACTAATGGCAAACCACTCCAATATCTTGCAAAGAAAACCCTAATGGGGTCAGGAAGAGTCTGACATGACTGAAAAACAACTGAACAACAAAGATCAAAATATAGTAAAAGATAGTAAAATCTTCCAAAAGTCTCCCATCAACAATGCAGTACAGACAACTGCTAAGACCTGGCGATATCTATAGACAAAAGACATATGTAGCCTCAAGGTCTAAGAGAAAGCTCCAATCTGTACTCTTCCCCTAGCCTGGTCTTTTAGGTGGTCGGGTGCTCAGAGTATAGATTACTGGACAGAAAAGGAGGAGTACATAAGGAGTTCACTAATGGGATCACACAGTGATTGATTAAGAGCTAGAATGACCTTTAGAGGGCAGAATACAGTTCTCTGGAATCTCTGACTCCTTTTAGAGTTCGGAAGAGAAGCACCTTACCTTCTCAATTTTTATTCTCAATTTATGAATAAAATGAAGCCTATGTAAACTCTCCTAGTTCGCTTGGCTTCTTTCGCTCTAGAAGCTCAAGGGAATCTGCATCCAATCCCCATAAGGAAAGACTAAGGGCGAGTGGCTTACACAATTATGCACCTTTTCTATTGACCTACTGCCCCCCCCCCCCCCCCCCCCCCCGGGCCAAATTATTTTGTCAATGAATCCTCTCAACGAGGGCAGTAGGGGAGCCAGGGAACTAGTCAGGTGACTCAGGAGACTTTCTCTTCTTTCCCATCCTATTAACAGTCTCGTCCTATCACTTGCTTTGATTATTCAGTTGTCTGCTCTTTACGGTTATGGTTTGCCAATAGCAAAAGGGGTAGGTTTAATGACGGAAACGGAAACATGAATTGGACTCTTGCTCTGGTACTGCGAAAGAAACAAAAGAAAAGAAAAAAGACTCGGACCCTGCCTTCAAAGATCTCTGCAGCTGGCACTTTTAACGTTTCGGATGCTCTGTGTTTGCATTTGGTGGGAAATAGTTTTCAACTCTCCAACTTGTTTAATATGTATCTCACACCACACACATTACTTCAACTTGAAAGGGACAGTGATAATCAGACACTGAAACGAAGGGAAAGCACATTGTAAAGTATTATTTAAAAAAAAAGTTTAGAGCGTGAGGAACAAGGGAAGGAAATCTGCATATTGAACACATCTGGGACTCCTCTGTACCGCTCACTTTTCAAAGCAAAGAAAGATTTTATAGAATAGAAACCTTCGCAGTGGCAGAAAGCAAACTTTTGTAGGAGGACTTGGGTGTAGTTTACCCAGTCTAGGCTGAGATTAAGTGCTAAAATATTCATCAAAGCTCATAAAAAGGCGGTACCTCTAGCCTAGTGAGTCCTTGGGCAAGCAAAAAAAAAAATTATCAAGTGGGACAGAGATGAGATTCTTGGCAGGATCTGTGGACAAAGGATAATGAGAAAGAACAGAAAATAAAAGCAAACCCATGGGATCCAGTCAAGCTTCCTAGCCATCTCATCTCCCCCCAGCTTCCTCTTCCCTCTTTTCCCGTACCTCCCTTCAACCCACTCCGGTCCTGGCCCTGCCACTCTCCACCTCCCACCTTAGTGTAGCAGAAGGAGATCAGCAGCAAGGGAAGCAGGTACCCGAAGACAAAGGTGCAGACCACGTAGATCTTTTTGTGCTGTTTGTTGGGCCACTGCTCCCAACAAAAGGTCTGGTTGCTTATTTCTCGGTGGAAAAGGCGCTGGTGGTAAGCCACCGGAGAGGCCATAATGATAGAGAGCGCCCAGATGACCCCCATGCCCACCAGAGCGTTACGGGAGACCCGCAGGGAGGAAGAGCGCCTCGAGTGGACAATAGCAACGTAGCGGTCCACGGACATGGCAGAGAGGGTGAAGATGCTGACCAGCATGGACACGGTGAAGAAGTATTGAGTGAACTTGCAGATGAAGGCGCCCAGTACCCAGGTGGGCAGCGCGTATACGGTGGCCTGGAAAGGGATGCAGAAGAGCAGATACGCCAGGTCAGCTACACTCAGGTTAAGGATGAATAGGTTTGTGGTGCTGCGAGGTTTTCCTGGCTTACTACGCGCCAAAACTGTGATCACCAGAGTGTTGCCCAACACGCCCAAGGCGAAGATCATACCGAACACCACAAGTGTGATGAAATTCTCGATTCCGAGACCGAACAGGGGTTTGAGATCCGGATCTGTCAGCTCCGGTTGAGTCCCATTCCAGCCCTCCTCAGCTCCTTCACTTTGGTTTTCCATAGAGAGGTCTGGCTCCATGGTCCAACTTTGAACCCCGAGAGCAGAAGAGGGCAAAGCAGCTGGAAACAGGGAGAAGAGGCCCGGGATGGAGGAAAGATTGAAGGGTGTGGATGGGCTTGGCTAAGCCTCAGAAAGAGCGTAAAGTTCTTTGGGGAGGTTGAATTCCTTCAGACGTGGAGAGAACAGAGCGCAGCGCCTAGGCTGTATTTGCGTTTCTTTGTTAAGGGCTTAAGGAACGCTTGTCGACTGACTGACTGAAGACGCGGCGGCAGGTCAATGGCACATTGTTCCTACTGACCGACTCTTGAAAGCAACAGCGACAGTCTCTGCACTTCTAAAAATAAGAACTTTGCCCCTAATAGATTTGAAGCGGTCTGAAAGGCTGGAGGTGGAGTAGAGTGGAAAGAGCCGGCAGAGGAGGAAGGATTCTGGGGGTTGGGGGTTGAAATGTATCCTACCCGGTCTGGTGCTCGGGCAGCCACTTTGTCTGGAGTTGGAGGCGAGGAATCCCTCGGCGAGACCCAGTGCAACGCTACCGGGTCCTGCAGTTGAGGTCCGGGATCTGTCTCATCCTTTTTTCAGGGTCCTGCCAAGCCTTGTCTTTTTCTTCCCGCTGAATAGAGTTGCACGAGAGTGAACCTGTTGCTTCTCTAAGGCTTCCGCTTCGCCCTTAGGAGCTGTAGCAGCCGAAGGCAAAGGACAGAGAGATGGCGCTGCTGGAGCAGCGGCTTCAGACGGACTCTAATTGCTGCCCAGCCGCAGCCCCCGGATCCCGGGCGCTCTCTGAGATTCCAGCTTGCTGCTCCCCCAGCGTGGGCTCTTCTCCCCTTTTTCCTCCTAACTTAGAAGACACCAAAAGGAGGATGAATAGAGTCAGTTGAGATGCGCTCTCTTCACTCCCCTTCCCTCTCTGCTAGTGAAGTGGGGGACATGGATGTCTCTCTGTTCCAGCCAGTGGAGGCAGCAAAGGAGCCCACTATTCTCCCTCCTTTCATTCCTCCCTCTCTCTCTCCCTCCCTCCCTCTCTTTATCCCTCCCACACCCAAGGAAAAGCAAATAGCACCAGCTGAGTCCTGGACTCTCTCTATCCTTCCTGACTGCAGCCCCTTCTCCTTTTGAGTTGTCAACTTCAATTTCCTCATCGGGAAAATGAGGGTAATACCTGAGGCGACTTACCTCACTTAGTTACTGAGAGGCTCAAATGAGATAATGAACTTAAAGAATCAATTTGCAAGCCTTTTGGTACTATGCAAATGCAGGTTATTATTTAGTGGCGATACTGGGAGTGGAACCTGGGTCTACTGATTTGTAGTCCATGTTTTTCTCACTTACATCACAGTCACTTCAGAGTTAAAAAAAAAAAACAAAAAACTTTGCCTTTGAAATTTTTTCCATTGCCACAAAATTTGAATTGGTTGCTCCCACCCCCACCCCATATTCATGCCTTACCACTTCATAGACAAGATAATTCCTTAATTGATTGTTAAAACATATTCACAAATGTCCTTCAACTTTTTAAAAAACAAAAAAAATGGAATGGAAGAAAACAAAATATCAAATTCCTTTCAGAACTCTTTCCTGATTTTCTCTAGCACATAGTGCTTTCTACTAAACCTCAGCACGTGGGTATGAGTGAATTTGCATTACTATAGTCATTGTTTTATTTTAAAATATTATACTATATTTTATTATTATACCATATTTTTAAAATACAGGCTTTACTATTTCTCACATGAAATTTTCATGAAAATGTAATTTTATTCTATACCTCCAAAGTGAAAGGGAATGTTGAAATAGTAGAATTGCATTAAACTAGAGTTAATCTAGTTACAATCTATATTTGAAGTAAAAATGCCAGGTATGACAAGCCTAACAAGAGTTTCCCCATTCAAAGAGGTTCAGTGGCAAGCAATTCAGAAAGTTGCAAGGCCTTGAATTCCATTTGGACAGCCCTGATTCATGGGATATCTTCCTTATGAAAGACAAAATCAACTTCCTTTCGACTTCTACACATTTGTCAAGTCAAATCAACAAGCATCTATTAAATACCTGTTTTGTGCCAGACACTGAGCTAAGTAAGCTCTGGATATACAAATGCAAAAAACAAACAAACAAAACAAAAACCCAGTGGCTTCCCTCGAGGAGTTGCCTAATAAGTGAAACAATATGCAAACTATGTAAAAACAAACTATATACTGAAAAAAATCAAAAGTTATCTCAGAGGGAAGGCATAGGCAGGGCCTTGTCCCTTTTCCATTTGTCAACCATTCATTTATTTCAAGACAGCTTTCATATTCCACCTAAATCTCTTCTTCAGGCTTAATATCCCTAGTTCTTTCAGATAATCCCCCAATAGCACATTTTATAGTAATCTCACTGCTTAGTCATCTTCCTTTCCAAAATGTTTTAAATTAATGGATAATGGGGCACAAAGCTTACAAAATCATCTTCTAGAAGCCACTAAATTTTGGGCAAATATTTTTAAATTAATTAATGTACTTTCTTTCAAAATTGACACACAAAGTAACTTCTTTAGTGCCTTAAAATATATGCATTAAGCAATATCATGAATTCGTACTACAAACTTCCCAAATCTCCCAACCTTCCCACCCCTATCTCCAAAATCTCTCCTCCCCCAGGCCTTAACAGACAGTCTTCTAGAGCTGCCATGGCCAAAAAGGGATTCACTGGGTGGCTGACCTTCTACTGTCTTTACAACTTGTTGGGACTTATGGGCAGTGAGGTGGTGCAGTGGGTGGAATGATAGGTTTGGCATCAGAAAGACTCATCTTCATGAGTTTAAATCTGGCCTCAGACACTTACTAACTGTTCACTTAACCATATTTGCCTCAGTTCCACATCTATAAAATGAGCTGGAGAAGAAAATGTCAAACCACTCCATTATCTCTTCCAAGAAAACCCCAAAAGGGGTAACAAAGAGTCAGATACAGCTGAGACAAATGAGTAACAGAGGACCCTCTAAAGCTTGTCTTTCATTTGGCTGAGGGTGCAAAGTATAGCTTCTATAAATGAGGACTTTAAAATGATTTCTAATAGAGCTGGATGGACCCTAGAGGTCATCTAAACAACTTTATTTTAATAATAATAATAGCTAACATTTATATAGAGCTTACTATGCACCAGGTATTGTGCTAAGCACTTTGTGATTTCATCTTCACAACAATCCTGTTAGTAAATTCTGTTATTGTCCCCATTTTACTGATGAGAAAACTGAGGCAAAGTTTAGTGATTTGCCCTGGGTCTCACAGTTAATAAGTGTCAGAGGTCCATTATGAACTCAGGTCTTCCTAACTCCAGGCCAGGCACTCTAGCTGTTCTGTCATTTTACAGATGAGAAACTGAGTCCAAAGGCTGTTATGTAACTTGCCCACAGTCACACAGGGAGTAAGTAGCAGAACTGAGATGTAAACTTAGTTCTTCTAGCTTCAAATCTAATAGCCCTACCATCACTTTACAACCTATATTTAACAATTCTTTACCAACTTTTTTTCTCTTTTTTTCGTCCATGAGGCACCAAACTGCCAGATATTTAGAAAAATCCAGAGAAATGACTACATCTCAATATTTGCTATGATGTATGGATCTCTGTCCTTCTAAAATTTTTATCTAGTCCAGAATTTCTACTAGTTCAAAATTTGTGCTATTAGCAGGTTTATTCTTATTTTCTTTCCCAAATATTCTTTTTTTTTCATTTTAATTATTAGTTATTGAATGACTCCTGTAGAAGAGTAGGACAGCAAAAGTTATTATGCTGAAAAAAATTAATTACTATAGAATATGGCCATGTGACCATGTTCCATCGTAATTAGAATTATTAAAATTATGGAGCTCTCTATGTATTTTATCCTAACAAAGCTTTGGAGAAGATATATGGAGACCTACAAGATTTTAATTCACAGGTGTCTAAAATCAGTAAGGTTCTTCTCTCTTACATTCTTTTCCTTCCCTGTTCAAGTAAGTAGTTAAGGAGTCATTCCCTCTGTATTAATATCAATTGAGTAGCCTATTTGGGTTATCAATATTCCTAAAGCATTGATAGGACCAGCAAACTGTCATACCTGATCTTCTGAATGACGATTTCTTTAAAAAAAAATGTAATAACTGCACAAAATCTTTTGTGATACTGGTCAATTCAGCTAGGTGATTAAAAAATGTCAAGCTTTGAAAAGAAGCACAGTGAAAATCTGTAAGAAGGGGGTCTAGGAGGAGCCCTATTGAGTTGAAGTAACAATTATCCAGCATTTGGTATTTTGCCTTGATGTATTACTCTTCTTTGAAAGTGTAGCTTTGATAGTTTTTTTTAAGGTAAAAGGAAGGATGAGAGCTAGATATTTTTGCTAGTCTGCATAGCCTCCCAGTACTTCAGACTATTCTTACAGCTTCCTACAAGCCCAGAACCCACCTGTGTTACCCCTTAATTCATTCACCATTTTGTCCCTAGATATATTCAGATTTTTTTGAATCTCTACACCATATTTCCAAGAGGCTTTTTAAGTGGCTTTTTAGCCACTCAAAGAGGGGATGTAAGGAAGGTGAAAGGACCAAGCATTTGTTGAACAAGGACTACACTAAGCACTTTACAAATATTATCTCATTGACCATCACAACAATGCTGTGAGATTGGTTCTCTTGCTATCCCTATTTTACAGTTGAAGAAACTGAGGCAGATAGAAGTTAAGTGACTTGCCCAAGGTCACATAGATAGTAAGTGCTTGAAGTCAGAGTTTAATTCACATCTTTGTGACTCCAGGCCTAGTGCTCTATCCACTGTGCCACCTAGCTGCCATGTAGATAATGGATAGCTGACCTGTGGCCGGGCATTGCAGGGACAGTAGTGCACGGGGGAGAGAGGGGGAGAATAAAGATCATGACAATGGTTGATATAGGGCATAGTTGCAAGAGTCTGACCTGGGCCACTTCATCTCAGACAGTAACATATTTGTTAAACAAGAATGAAAACTTAAAGACAGTATGGGGTGGGGGGGTGGGAGGGGGATTGTCAGAAAAATTTTACTACCACTCACATCATCTCTGCCTCATCTTTGTATGTGGCTACATTCATTGAACCATAGAAACAAAGATTCAAAGCTAAAAAGGATCTTAGGGAGCCTCATGTGTGTCTTCATGGGTTCACCAAGCACTGCAGCTAGAAAGGACCCAACACATTTATCTTGTCTGTAACCTAATTTCCAAAATCACAGGACTACGAAATTAGAGATCAGATCCAGTCTGATCTCTTCGTTGTACATATGACAAAAATGAGACCCAGAGAAATTTAGGAAATTGACCAAGGGAATATTTTAATTAATGACAGTATTGGAACCAGAATTTAAGTCTCCTGGCTTCTCATCTAGTACTCTTTCTGCTATACTGAAGTACCATCTATGAATCCAACAGGCTCTCTAGTTTAGTTCTGAAATATTGTCAAAGAAACTATATTAGTATTTACATTATTATTTGTCAACCCCTTTTTTCATGAAAAGCTTCCTTGGAACTAATCTAAATTTGTCAGTGTAGTTAGTTCACAGACATTAATTATTCTCCAAAATTTTGACTAATCCTTGATCTCCTCAGTGTGAATAGTCCCTCTAGTGTTACAAAGTGCAACTCATCCATGCCTTCTTGTCCCACGTGATTTTTGTTCACCTCCTTCCATACATCCCCAAAGAGTATCTGCTCAACACACTGGACTCTTTCTCTGGGTCTTTCAATATTTTCTTTATAACAGTGAAACATTCAGGCTTCTGTTATCCATTGTTCTCAATATATGACAAACTCATCCTTTTGTATATTCAATAATATCCTTTACATTACTTCTACATATCATTATCATGATCATGACTACCAATGATGGCTATTTTCTCCTGCTATTTCCTCATGAGAAACTTATAGAGAGTCTGTCTATGTGTCCAGCTCAGTGCTATGAGGAGATTTCATATTCCTTTGTAAGTAACCCTGTAGTATTTCTAAATCAATCAGTCAAATCATGAAGATCTGTTAATATAGATTCAATTCAGTGAACACTTATGCTCATGGGTTCATTTGCACTGAGCTCTGAACTCCATTGTGCCCTGTTCCCTTGTCCCCCATCCCCCATTCCATCACTACTGAATTAGATAATTTTTTTTCCATCACATTCCTCAATGTTGTTATTAAAATTTGTTTTGTTTTGGCTTTTTTTTACAGGAGGAGCACTCAGAGCACAAGGCCTCATGGATCATTTACACCAATCCAATGGAGATTCAAGCTACTAGCACTCTCATAGCCCCTATCATGTGGCCCAAAGTTTAGCTGGCGGTGTCTAGATCTTCAGGGGCCCAGAGCACTCATTCTCTGCTTCTTCTATGTGGCAGGTATAGCACCAATGCAGTATTCACAGCACCAATGGTGACACCAATTGTGTCGGCATAGTTCTGTTGCAAAATATAATAGACTCTCCACATAGAAAACAGAAGCAAAACATTTATTCAGACACCAAAAAAAGACACCAAATCCCAACACCAGAAAGTCAAATCCATCATAGTAACAAATAAGTTAATACATCATAACACAGCAGGGAGCCACACCATTCTCTAGCCTTCCCATAAACAAACACAAGTCTAGCTGTCACAGCAGGAGGCAAACAAACATTCATAAGCCTAGCTGTCTCCTTGGGTGCATCCTCTCCTCTCTCCAGCCCTAATTGTTCTGACTCCCAGTTTCCTGTGGTTTCTGTTCCACCCTTAAGCAAACTCCTCCCACCAGAGGCTCCATGTGATTACATTGGGCCTATTAGGGGGTAGGGAAGATCTTCAAAGCAGGAAAGATCTTCAAATTCCCTTAAGCCTATTAAGGGACAGGGAAGATCTTCAAATTCTAATTCCCATTACAACAGGTGAATTTCTCTACTGAGTTCTTTCCTTTCTTCACTTTTCTTTTTTATAAAGCAAATTCCATTTCTTGATTCACTCATCAAAAACCCCATAGCTAGTTTCTATCACCACGTCTCTAACAGTAACACATCTCCATTCTTGTAAAATAGACTCATAAAATTACAGGCATCCTTATCTGGGCATATCTATTCTACCTTTGAACACAATCATCCTCATATTCTGTCACCTATTATGTGCATGCAAATGTGCTTGAGCTCTGGAGGATATAGGAAGTTCAGAAAATACAGAGACTTTTCCTCATGTAGTTTAACCATCTAGCAGAAGGATATAATAAAATACAGAAATTAATCCATGACATGCTACAATATACTATAATACAACATGGCATGATATCATATGATATTTTTGTACTATACCTGTCATTTAATCAGTGTAGCAGAGGTAGGGAACCTGTGGCCTCGAGGCCACAAGAGACTCTCCAGGTCCTCAAGTGTAGCCCTTTGAATCCAAACTTTACAGAACAAATCCTCTTAATAAAAGGATTTGTTCTCTAAAACTTGGACTCAGTCAAAAGGCAGCACCCAAGGTCCTAAAAGACCACATGTGGCCTCAAGGTCATAAGTTCCCCACCCTTGGGAGGAAGTAACTGGTCAGAAACTGCCTCTACCTGCTTAGTTTTTAGGGACACAAAGAGGTTAAGTGACTTGTTCAGAATGAAGCAGCCAAAATAAATCAGAGACAGGGAAGATTAATATAGGATAATAGGATAACATTGAGATGAAATAAGATTAACGATATATGTAATATAATGATACAATTTTATGATATAAAAGAGAGGCACAAATAAAGTTCTATATGAGAGTCAAGTTGGGTGGGGGAGAAAGAATTATTTACTCAGGGAATCATGAAAAGTTCCATGTAGGTGGTGTCATTGAGTTAGTCTTAAAATATGGATAAACAACAGGTAAGGAATTCTAGGCATATGAAGAAGTTTGAGCAAAAGTCCAAAAAAAAAAAAAAAGGTAGAGTATTTTTGCAAAGTCTAGTAAATTGATTGAGTTGAGGACAGCATAGAATAGGTGAACAAGATAATGTTGGAAAGAGGGTAGCACTAGACTATGAAGGACCTTGAAAGTCTTGCTGAGGAGTTGGACTTTAAGGGGTGGGAATCTATGGAGAGTTTGATTTGGTACTATGCTAGGAATTATAGGAGATACAAAAAAGTATGTATAAAATGTGTTTCCTGCCATGAAGGAGTTAACAGTCAACTTATCTTAATCCCATATTGTCTACACCACTCATTTGGTCCTCCTTACAGTACTGATTATCTCTTCATATAGACAGATTCACATATAAAGCAATAACTGATATATGTATAAAAAGTGTTATGTGTCCTATGTGATATATGCAAAAAGACAACTGACTATGGAGGTATTATGTATGTAAAAATCTACTAAGATTGTTGCTGCTACAAGAAGGAACAAATGAGAAGTATAAACAATAAGCTATGAGAGAGATGGAAGTCATTCCCCAACTGGTAAGCGTTCAAAGGATAAGAATAAATAGTTCTCAAAAGAAGAACTGAAAACTGTTAACAAACACAGGAAGGATGTTCTAAAACACTAAGAGTAAGAGAAATGCTTAGCAAAATGCCCTGAAGTTTACGCTCCCACCAAGTTCTATTCTAGTTTGAGCACTGAAATAAGAATGGCTGACAGCCTCATCAAGGTTGCTTCTAACAGGCTTCAGTGAGCTACTACAATTGTTGTATCTCTTCTTCAGCAGTTGCAAATGATATTTCCTGTGGGAAAAAAACTCAAAAACCATTTTAGGGAAGGTTAAGTTTAAAGTAAATTTGTACATCTGTGTTATTAGTTCACTGAAAAAGGAGCTAAATAATGAAAAGACTCAGTCTTAACTACAAAGTCACAAGTGTATTCTTTTTCCTATTGGATGAAGTAGGATTCAAGTTACCAGTGAGATTTGTAATCATCATCATCATGACCTCTGATACCACCACCAATATCATCATTGTCATTGTCATCATTTATCTAGTGTTCCAAGGTCTGCAAAGCACTTTACATATATCTCATTTTTTTATTCTTTATAATGCTTGTATGTAGATGCAATTATTATCCCTATTTTATGGGTTAGGAAACTGGTACAAATAGAGGTCAAGTGACTTTTCCAGATGTAATGGCAAGCAAAGTAGTACTTTGCTGCTTATTTCAGCTATTCAAGTGCCTTTGAGACTCTCCTTTGATTGTGTCAAACCTTTTTTGGAAACAGTATACACAGTGTTGGGCTTAATAGGCCTAAGGGAATTTGAAGACGTTCCTTGCCCTTAATAGACCTAACGACATCACATGGAGCCCACAATGGGAGAAGCCTGTTGAAAGAATGGAACTGGAAGGGTGGAACAGGAAGGAGAAGAGCAGAGAAAAACTGAAGCAGAGCTGGAACCAAGCAGAACTGAGAGGGAGAATGCTTTCGATTTTGGCACTCCATTAAGCCATGTTACTTTCTGAGAGCTAAGAGAGACAATGGTTGTGATGTCAGCACTGTCTGTTGTTCTGTGTTGATGTTACTTTGTCAGACAGAAGGTGAACTGAGATGATAGTGCCAACAATGTGTGTAAATATTGTTGTATATCTGCTAAGGTTTGTCTTCCTAGAAACAGAATATGTGAAGTGCTTGAAGTGGAGTAGTCCCTATAGGCTGAGATATAGAACCAGAGTGGAGAGCTTCCTATGTGTGAATTCAGGCAAGAACTGGGAGCAGTCAGCCCATGGAGAAGCTGTGGGGTGTGGAAGCCAGCCTTGAGTCAAAGATAAGAGACAACTTTACTTGGGTATTTTGTACTGACTGATGAGATTGTTACTTACTGTGACCTAGGGGTGGGTGGTGTTTGTACTTTCTGCTACCCCTTAAGGATGATTGGTTTAAGAATGATTGAAAGCCAACCTCAAGTCAAGATGGAAGAAGACTTTACTTGGATACTCTGTATTGACTGAGGAGATTGTAATTTATTGAATGATATGTTTTGTTTAAGACTATGTGACCACCTTAGTAATAAGTTGTCGTGTTATATTGTTGTGAATGTTGCACTTTAATTTCCTGAATGTTTTGCTTTAGTTTATTGCTGAATAAGTAGAGAGTTCATTATACTCTGTGATTAGATCCTTAAAGTTATTCACAGTAGCAGTCCTCAGGAGAGCTATTCATGATTGGCTTTATACTAGGGTCAAACTGTGTCTGAGGCAGGATTGAAATTCAAGTCTTCCTGACTAAGTCAGCTCTCTCCACTGTGCCCACCTAGCTGCCATTATGAATTATGACATCTATGCTCTGGATTCACTCACTACCTGTATCCTTTCTAAACTAAGAGGCTAATTGGATTATGAAAACAAGCTTCTATTTTGAATTATATTATATATATTATACTATATGTATAATGTGTATTATAATATATATACATGTATATATAATATATTATAATATGTATAATAATATATATACATGTATACTATGTAAATATGTATTATACTATATGTATAATTCATTAGAGTAATGACTTTCTATATGGAATATAAAACTCAGCTGTTATTGTTAGAAACTACAAAAAAATGTTCTCCTTAGTCCTAAATGATGTAAAGTCAAACTTCTTGACTTTCTGAGTCATCTTGAAATGGAATGATCTGCTATGAAAGCTGGAGGATTTTTTTTTTTAATCACTTGTGCTCTTCGAGGAGTGACTAAATAATTGCCAGCTACGTTGCAGAAGTGAATCTTGTTCCAGTATGGGAATCAGAATTTCTTCTACCTTGAGGATTCTGGGATGCTATGAAGATGAATACTAAGAGAATATATATATATATATAGTCTTCATACTCTTTGACTCAATCTATATGATGAAACAACTTTGTTTTTCTTGAACAGAAAAGCTCAATAAATTTGGAAGACACAATCAAACAGTCTTCCAGAAAGATCTTGTGGTTTAAGATGAATGTCAATAGGTTCAGTGACAGGAGTAGATAACTGCTAGGCTTCAGGGGAGATGTCCTACAGCTTACTTCATAGACCTTTGCTGCCTCTAATAAATCTTACTTTGTATACTGGACACACCCAGAACTGGATAAATTTCATTAATTTGTCTTTCCTGAAAGAGGAACAGAAAGAGAAACAGGGCAATGTATAGAAGGCTTCCACCTGAATAATAAAATACATTTAATTTCTGATGCTTAAATGTTTTACATATATTTAGCAACTGAGTAGAAGCTAATATAGAAGATGGCAAAAATAATACAGGGTTGAGGCTTGGCAGCACATGATTGGCATTAGGATAAGGGGACAAGGGACTCAAGAAAAGGGGTGAAGATGGGGAAAGAAGAATATAGCCAGTGCAAGGGTGATGGCTTGGGAAAGAATTGAGAGGTGGAATGACTGAAAGTCATAGCATGGACAAAAAAAAATTTAGCATTGCAAGACAGAGGGAAAAGTGAAATAATAGTGAATTGTGGTAAGATAAGGGAATTTCAGAGTTCAAGGATATGGACATGCATTTTGCAAGTAATGGATAGATCAAGAATATGACCATCTTTGTGTGTGGCTGAGGCAGGGTAGAGGGGTAGATCATGAAAATTAATAAGTTAAGGAATGCTGAAGTTAGAGTGTTTGAGGGAGTGTAAGCACAAGCAAGGTAGGCTTTTTGTTATTTTCTTCTTGGAGTTCAGTTTCTCAGGCTCAGTCTAAATTTTAAACATCTGAAGGATTAATTTCCTTTGAACCCTGATAATTCACAGCTGTGCTGAGTCCCATAGGTTTTGTGCTTTCTGGCTCTGAGTCAATTAGGGACCAAGTCTTTGTTATATATTCTGGGATGTTGGCATTTTGCTTTGGGGGTTCAATTATGAGAATGACCTTTTGATTCCCTGGATGAGATTCTGAGTAACCATTTGTTAAGAGTCCCCCAACTACTCAGATTTTTATACTCCTCCAATCTAGTGGTGTATGTAGGTGGTTGTATTACTTTGTTCAGACAGTTGGAGCCCTGTCTGTTGAAACTCTGTGCTAGTTTCTGCTTGTATTTTCTCCACTTTCAGGGTTATGGCCTTTCCCCTGAACTGGTGAATGTAATTAAAGTAAGATTTTTGACCCCTTAAAAGTTGTCTTTCCTTTAGCAAAGTGGATCAAAGAACCTGTGCTAGCAGGCCATCCTGGATGTGCTAGAGGGTTTGCTAATACAGGGAGTATCAAATTATATATCAAAAGTCTCCAAGAATAAGACGAGGACTTGACGAGGAAAGAAGGACTATGGATTCTTCACTGAATTCTTTAAGGAAAGAAGAGGAGTGTCCTGAAGGTTTGTAGACAACAGCTACCAAAACTCTGGGTTGAATGGATTTTAAAGGAGGAGGTAACTGAATGATGATTGTAGAAGGAGAACTGGGAAGTTGCAATGGGGAGCAAGAAGAGCTCCAACTCCCCTCCCCTTTACTAAGAGTCAGGGAATTTTAGTGAAAGTACAGCTAGTGATGGAAAGGGAGGACAAAGAGACTGTGTAGAGACTGTGTAGACAAAGAGAAGGTAGCCAGGACTCAATGAAAGTAAGGAGATTTAAGGAGTAATAAAGAAAAAGATTTAAGATGAAAGAAGGTTTGATGACTATGGAACAGACATTCCAGAGAGTACAGTGAAAGGGCTAGGTAGCTTTAGAGTGGGACATTATGGAGTTTACCTGAGGTAAATGGAATAAAAGATTGGGAAATGAAGCATGAAGAATGGTTTTAAATGCTGACCATTTGGAGTTCAGAATCATTGAGAAGGTCTAGCACACTAGAACCCCACTAGGATCCAAGTGAAAAGGGAGTACCAATAGATAGTATGGTCTCATAGATACTTCTGTTTGTGGATGACACTAAGCTGATTTCATCAAGCGTTGGAACACTACACATCATCGTGGATAAGATTAACAAACACTCAAGAGAATTTGGTCTAATCATCCATGTAAGAAAAACCAAATAAATAAAGAATGCATATTGTTCAGGTTATTATATACAGTTAGACAGACATACTATGGTGATCACCTACCAGTATATTTATCTTAGACAAATGGATATGATAGACAAGATGTTGGTATAATTAAACTGGAGGAGTAGAGTAGTATTAAATTGCCTTTGAGGATATGCAAAGATCCTGCAGTAATGCTAAACTTTGCCATAATGCAAAGGTTCATCTTTTTAAATACTAATATTCTACTAGTATATTTATTTAAATGTATTTTTTAAACCATGGGTAAATGTGCAAACTGTTATTTTATCAAATTTAGAACCAGAAACAACTTTAAAGGATATGGAGTCTAACCTCTTTGTTACAGAGATAAAGAAACTGAAACACAGAGATGTTATATAACTTTCCTAAGGTCATCCAATAAATGTCTGAGATGGGATTTGAAGTCTTCCTGATGCCAAACTCAACACTCATGTCCATATGCCATACAGCCTCTTCTATCAAGATTATTTGCTAAATAAATGACTATTGTAACATTCTCTGAAGTTACTTTGTAGAGCAATAAAATGAAAAATACATTTCCCTTTGCATTTTACTTACTCTAACTGTTTTAGAGTAGCTATGGTGATCATGTGATAAATGAAAATCAAAGCCACCACATTATGCTTGAACTCATGAGTGAAAGGACAGAACATCAGTTTTTATTATCTTAATTCCAGAGACAAGAACCATGTTTTTAATGTCTTCAGCTCCCAGTCTCCTATAGAAGCATACACTACTATAGAAGTTAAAGTAAAATTATTAGGACATCACCTCAATTATCATGGCAGAACCTTGAACAGTGCCTACTAGAAGCTTAACATAATTTGGTTAATGGAACTGAAAGGCATTAAACTCAAAGTTAAAGGTGAGCATTAGGCTGACACCACACAATAATGTTAGAAGTTTAAAGCTTTGAACATTCAAGAACAATGTGGTATGTTTAAAGAGAATCTAGAGGTAGCATGCCCAAATAACCTATTTGTTCATGAAATTCAATAGCTGCTAAATTGTGTGGTGCCAATGAAGACTGTGCACCTGAAGTACTTCTTGGATGCGTGCAACTTTTTTAAATCCTGGGTCTAATTAATTCCTGCAAAACAACTTTTCTATTTCATTGAAAACAAGAACTACACAAATATTTTAACTATAAGCAAAGAAAGAAAATATTAAAATAAAAATCAGATAATAGTATAGCATCGCAACATTATTCTCCAAGGTAGAAAAGTTTCTTAGCCCTTATTTCTTAGGATAAATCTTACAGACTCCCAATTAAATGCAGAAAAAGATGGGTCACCTGTGAAACCTTACATTAACTGAACAAAAAGATTTAAGAAAATGACCACAGTGAGACAAATGCAGACTATCAAAAATTTTTTTCAGGTTTTTATATTCCTCAGTCTGATCTAATTCAAACTAAATTTTATTTGGGTCAAAATAGAACTGGATTAATATTTATCATGAATGGTAGATGAAGAGAAGGACAGGAACTACAAAGAAGTTGATTTTTTTTCCAATGGCTCCAAACGTTGGGACAAGCCCAGAAAAGGAAACAGATTTGCCTATGATGTGGAAAATTGAATCATTACTTATTGGTTGTTAAAATAAAGAGCCATTACCCACTGTGGTGTTGATACATACTACCTAAATCCAGTTATGGCATGAAAAGTGACCAGGAAATATTCATTAGAGACCTGAACTTGAGCAGAAATAGACAAATCTTAGAAATGTAAAAGTCCCATAGTATGTATTTTATAAGGTATATAATAAGTACTAATCATAGATTTAGCTGGCTTGAGAAAGTGTAATGGAGGGGCGGCCAGGTAGCACAGTGAGTAAGAACACCGGCTCCAGTGTCGGGATTACCTGTGGATCAAATCTGGGCTCAGATACTTAGTACAACACCCAGAAATAACTGGCTGTGTAACCTAGAGCAAGTTACTTAACCCCAATTGCTTAAAAAAAAAAGGAAAGAAAGAAAGTGTAATGGCAAACACAGAAGTAGTCCACACCTTGTTTCAGCTATTGAATTAACACCTTGGTTCAGTCTGTTAAGAAACAGAACATGTGAACTCCACAACTTGTGAACTCCTGGGGAGGAGCTAATGACTATATAAAAAGAGCCCCAGGGCTAGAGAGAGCAGGAACTGAAAAGTAAAGGGATAAAGTTAGAAAAACTAAGTATGTGTGTCTGAACTGATTCAGCAGGAAGTGAACAAAACCAAAAGAAAAAAAATTTATACAATAACAATATTATGCTTGCTTGTAAAAGGATGTGCTTGTGTATGCAAAGGAGATTTAGAAGGAGGTGAGGAGTTAGTGATTATGTTGCAAAAAAAAAAAAAGAAAAAGAAGGAACATGAAAACGAAAGTGAAAAAAAATTTAAACATGCCAAATTAAATTAAATATGCCAAATTAAAATATGCCAGGGAGAAATTCAGAAATCGATATAGACACCTAGGACTGTGCTGGAACTATTATGCTTAATTTGATTGATATTTTAAACAATAATTGTATGTAAGAGAGATTCACATTTTTATGCACAATCCTCATTTTTATATATAAAATAATCATGTTGTTGATGTTTAATTCATAAAAAAGAGGAAAATTTAGAGAAAAGGGGGAAAATGCTATATTTTAAGTACTCACACAAAGTAGAAGATAAATTATATAAGTAACTTTACAAAATAATCCAAACCAAGTCAATATATGTAGTAACACTTAATGGCTCCAACACAAGGGTTGGCACGGAGAGTTAAAGTGAAAAATATTTTGGAATCATGGTATAAGATTAGGGAACAAAAGAGATCAAAAGTATACAAACTACTAAGAACTGTCTAACCTTCTTCAAGAAGAGAGTTGGGAGGGGACAGAGCCAAAATGGTGGAGAAAAAGCAGGAACTTGCTTGAGTTCCCCCTCCAACCACCTCTAATACCTGTAAAAAATTACTCTAAACAAATTTTAGAGCTACAGAACCCACAAAGTGACAGAGAGAAACAAATCTCACACTGAAGGCAGCCTAGCAAGCTGACAGGAAGCATCTATCACACTAGGCTGGGACTGGAGCACAGTCCTGTGTGAGCTGTGCTGGCTGACTCAAGGCCCGGACCTGCCAGAGCAGACTTCAGGGGAGTGAATCACTGGAAGCTTTAACAGTATCCAGACTTCTCAACCCATAAACAACAAAGAGAAAGTAAAATATCAGTAGAGTACTCTGTTGGAACTGGATGAGAGAAGAGCCCCATCTGGCCCTTGCCCCCGGGGTGACAGAGATGGTGGAGGCATGGCAGCTGCAACTACTGCTGTGTGGCTGCTTCTGGAGCTCCTGGTCTAGAGATCATAAGGGAACCAAGGGACCATTCAAAGGGTAATTGCTTTTGCTTTGACATGCTTGCATCTGGTTTTCAGTCTTGGATGGCTGTCCTGGGGTGAGGAACGCTAGCATGCCAGAGCTTGTGGCAGCTGTAGAGAGAGCATTCTCATCATAGCTCTGACAACAGCTACACAAAACATGACAAATATGGGACACAGCACTCTCCACTCTGGAAGCAGAGTTCTACCATAGCAAAGAGCTCAAAAGTCAAGTAATTGACTGGCAAGATGAGCAAACAGAGGAAGTACAATCAGACCATAGAATCTTTTTGGGGGGACAAAAAGTATCAAAACATAGAACCAGAAGAAGACAACAAACTCAAAACTCCTGCATCAAAAGCCTCCAAGAAAAACATGAAGTGGTCACGGGCCATGGAGGAGCTCAAGAAGGATTCTGAAAATAAAATAAGAAAAGTGGAGGAAAAATTGGAAAGAGGAATGAGAATGATGGAAAAAAATCATGAAAAGTGAGTCAGCAGCCTGCTAAAGGAGACCCAAAAAATACTGAAGAAAATAACACCTTAAAAAATAGAATAACTCAAATGGCAAAAGAGGCTCAAAAAGCCAATGAGGAGAAAAATGCCTTAAAAAGCTAAATTGCCCAGATGGAAAAGGAATTTCAAAAACTCACTGAAGAGAATTCCTTCAAAATTAGATTGGAGCAAATGGAAGCTAATGACTTTATGAGAAATCAAGATACTATAAAACAGATACAAAAGAATGAAAAAATAGAAGGCAATGTGAAATATTTCACTGGTTAAACCATTGACCTGGAAAATAGATTCAGGAGAGATCATTTAAAAATTATTGCACTACCTGAAAGCCATGATCAAAAACAGCCAAGAAATAATCCTTCAAGAAATTCTCAAGGAAAATTGCCCTGATATGCTAGAACCAGAGGGCAAAATAAAAATTGAAAGAATTCACTAATTGCCTCTTGAAAAAGATACCAAAAAGAAAATTCCTAGGAATATTGTAGCCAAATTCCAGAGTTCCTAGGTCATGCAGAAAACATTACAGGCAGTCAGGAAGAAACAATTTGAGTATTGTGAAAACACAATCAGGATAACACAAGATCTAGCAGCTTCTACACTAAAGGATTGAAGGCCTTGGAATATGATATGCTGGAGGTCAAAGGAGCCACGATTAAAACCAAGAATCACCTACCCAGAAAAGCTGAGTATAATACTGCAGGGCAAAATATGGACATTCAATGAAATAGAGGACTTTCAAGCATTCTTGATAAAAAAAACAGAGCTGAGTAGAAAATTTGACTTTCAAATACAAGAAGCAAGAGAAGCATGAAAAGGTAAACAGGAAAAAGAAATTATAAGGAACTTATTAAAGTTGAACTATTTACATTCCTACATGGAAAAACAATAATTGTAACTTATGAGACTTTTCTCAATATGAGGATAGTTGAAGGGAATATATATGTATACATACATATTTATGTAGGTATAGGAGATTGTATGTGTGTATATGTTTGTGTATGTATGTACACATATACATTGACAGAGGGTACAGGAGGAGTTGACTATGAAGGGATGATATCTATAAAGTAAAATTAAGAGGTGCATGAGGAATATGTTGAGAAAAGGAGAAAGGGAGAGATAGAATAAGGTAAATTATCTCATGTAAAAGAGGCAAGAGAAAACTGTTACAATGAAGGGGCAGAGCACAAAGCTGAAAGGGAATGAGTCAACCTTATGCTCATTGAATTTGGCTTAAGGAGGGAATAAAATATACACTCAGTTGGGTATCTTACCCTACAGGAAAGTAGGGTGGAAGGGAATAAAAGGAAGGATGATAGAAGGGAGAGCAGATTGGGGGAGAGGGTAGTTAGAAGCAAACACTTTTAAAAAAGGACAGGGTCAGAAGAGAAAATAGAATAAGTGGGAGGAGGGATAGGATGGAGGGAAATATAGTTAGTCTTTCACAATATAACTATGATGGAAATGTTTTGTGTAACTACCCATTTACAATCTATATTGAATTGCTTGTCTCCCCAATGGGTATGGGTGAGGAGGAAAGAAGGGAAAGAATCTGAAAGTCAAAGTTTTAAAAAACCAAATGTTAAAAATTGTTTTTTACATGCAACTGGGAAATAAGATATACAGATAATGGGGCATAGAAATCTATCTTGTCCTACAGGAAGGTTAGGGGGAATGGGGGAGGATATAAGAGAGAACAGATTGGAGGAAGGGGTATTCAGTAGCCTCCATATCTTGGGGTGGGGATAGGGAAGAGACAGGGAGAAAATCTATAGCTCAAAATCTTGTAACCCAAAAATGCAAAATAAATTTTAAATTAAAAAAAAAGAGAGAGTTGGAAAATATTCAATAGACATTCAGGTGAAGATCACTTTTTAATTTTTTTTACTTTATTCAATAGCCTGGAAATAATCTGTTAGCAGTATGAAAGTAATTTCCAAATTATCTTTATCCAACACAGCATCAACTAGCTAAAATGAATTTTTTTAAAAAAAGCATGTCAAAAGAAAAAAGTGAAGATTAATAAACTCCAACCTGCCCTTATCAAATAAATAGCTGACATAAAATGTAAGAAGTCATTAGAAGAAAATTTGTTGACTCTTATTATAGCAATTTCCCACAAAAGTTTTAACAGTATGAAGCAATTACTATAACAAAGGAACCAAAAAAGCTCAGAAACTATCTCTGACAGCAAACATTTTATTTCTTCACCAAGTAGAGAAATATGGTAGCCAAAGGTAGTAAAGTGATTTAGAATATAAACTAATTTGCAAAACATTATAGAGGATGATGAAAGATTAAAGGTGGATCATTTACAGAAGAAGGAGGAAGGAGGAGGAGGAGGACAAGGAGAAGGAGAAAGAAGAAGAAGAAGAAGAAGAAGAAGAAGAAGAAGAAGAAGAAGAA
>NW_027185887.1:4297596-4299401 GCF_028583685.1 Petaurus breviceps papuanus | reverse complement strand
AAGAAGAAGAAGAAGAAGAAGAAGAAGAAGAAGAAGAAGAAGAAGAAGAAGAAGAAGAAGAAGAAGAAGAAGAAGAAGAAGAAGAAGAAGAAGAATTGCATTCAGGCTGAAACTCAACTAAGTCAGTGAACAGCAACTTCCCTGGCCCCTATTTCCCCAAGAATAGGTGTGTTACCTGGATGAATAAATTATAATGTGTGGATATAATACCATATGCCATAAGAAATGACAAAGGAGTGAATTCTTAGAAATGTATAAGAATACTTGGCTGAACTGATGGAGCATGATGTAAGCAGACTCAAATGAATACATTATATAGTAACAAATTTTTAAAGAAAAACCACTTTCAATAAACTAATAGTAGACTTGTACAATTGTATACACACATACACATATATATGTGTATGTATGTATAACATGTGCCTACTATGCATTAAGTACTGTGTTAAGTGCTGGGGATAAAAATACGAAAAAAGAAAGACTGTTGCCAACAAGGAATTTACAGTCTAATGTAAGAGGAACACAACACATAAAAGAAACCTGAAAAGCAGTGGGAGAAAAGAAGGTATTGACACAGCGACATGGTGAAGACAAAGACATCCAAAATGAGCCCTGCCAGGTGAGAAATGATGAGAAGTCTGAAAAATTTGAAGAATTCTTTGAAAGACTTAAGACAGTGCTCAATGCAAAATATCCAAAGACTTGGGGTTTTTTTTATTAATTTGTTTGTTTCCTTTTAGTTTACAGGATTCAATTCCACAATTCCTTGAATTTCACATTTTGTCCCCCTGCCTCCCCTCCCCCCCTCCATGGCGGCTTATAGTCAAGTATATGATCTGTAAATACTTTCACATTATACTTTAGTCAGGTTATAAGGACAGATTGTACCAGCTGGAATGAAAAATGGTAAAGAGGACATAAAAACCAAAGAAGTTTTTTATTTTAAGCAATTGGGGTTAAGTAACTTGCTCGAGGTTACATGGCTAGTTATTTCTGCGTGTGGTGCTGAGGGTCTGAGCCCAGGATTCGATCTCCAGGTCGTCCTGACATTGGAGCCGGTGCTCTTACTCGCTGTGCTACCTGGCTGCCCCTATCCAAAGACTTGTAATGAATTCTGCCACCCATTTCTTGGCAGAAAAGTGAGAGACCAGAGGAGCAAAGTGCTACATACATTTTCACCCCTATCTCAGGGTTCTCCAGTGTCTCTAGGAGGGAACTGTAGGAACTGAGTGAACCACACCTGCTTCCATATTGTGGCTCAATGCTGAAGCTAGTTAATTTCCCGGTTCCATTCAATTATGGATCTACTCCAATTTCTTTCTTATTCAAAATCTTTATTCGATTATGGGAAATATGAGAAAACTTTATTGCATTACTTGAACCTAACCTATATGGCTAGGAAGCTGGGCCACCTCTACCTGGTACTTAGAGACGTTTAACTAAAGACCAATTTATGCTGACCAGCTACTCAGATTCGAAGATCTGGCTGGATAAGTTTCCTCACAATTATGTCTTAAGCATCCTATGTGTCTTGTCTGAAAAACTCATTTCAGCATCTGTTGGAACAAATAGTTGTCTGCCAAATAGCTAACACTTGACAAACATTAGCAAATTAACACGGACAATATTAGTTATTAAATTTTCAACCTAATGAAAAAATTCTTTTTAATTCAACAGTTCAAAAACTTTTTTTTGCTTCTTTCACATCTATATCCTACCTTTTTTCCCCCTAGATAAGGTGATGGATTTAGGACAGAAGTGTGTGTGTGTGTGTGTGTGTGTGTGTGTGTGTGTGTGTGTGTGTG
>NW_027185887.1:4277863-4297586 GCF_028583685.1 Petaurus breviceps papuanus | reverse complement strand
TGTGTGTGTGTGTGTGTGTGTGTGTGTGTGTGTGTGTGTGTGTGTGTAATAGACATAGGCCATAGAGGAACTTGTTTTGCTTAGTTATCCATATTTTTATAAGGATTTTTTCTATTTTCTCCAAAGGAGTAAAGAGTGGAAAGCAAAGAAATAATTTCTGTTCATTAAAATATAAATTTTGGGGCAGCCAGGTAGCACAGCGAGTAAGAGCACCAGCCCCAGAGTTGAGATGATCTGGGATCAAATGAGGGCTCAGAAACTTAGCACCCACCCAGAAACAACTGGCCATGTAACCTTGAGCAAGTTACTTAACCCCATGTTCTTAGGGGCAGTCAGCTGGCTCAGTGCTCAGTGAGTAAGAGCACCGGCCCCAGAGTCAGGATGACCTGGGATCAAATCCGGGCTCAGATACTTAGCACCACACCCAGAAATAACTGGCTGTGTAAACTTGAGCAAATTACTTAACCCCAATTGCTTAATATATGTATATAAAAATTTTAATTTTAAAAATAAATGGAAAATGTCAAACATTCTCTATGATATGTTTCTTTATAAACCAACATCACAAACCCAATGAGGAAGAGTCTTAAAAAGTTTTCTTGGCCACTTACTGAGCGCCGAGATCCAGCCCATTACACTCTCCATTCACCACTCCACGGTAAAGACACCTGCATCACCATTTCAGAATGGCCAACAGGGCACCTGCTTATGGACTGAGCCGGGAGGTACAGCAGAAAATCGAGAAGCAGTATGATGCTGATCTGGAGCAGATTATCATTCAGTGGATTACCACACAGTGCCGCAGGGATGTTGGGCGGCCCCAGCCTGGGCGAGAGAATTTCCAAAACTGGCTCAAAGATGGCACGGTGCTGCGTGAGCTCATCAATGGGCTATACCCTGAAGGCCAGGCCCAGTAAAGAAGATCCAGGTTTCAGGCATGGCCTTCAAACAGATGGAACAGATTTCCCAGTTCCTGCAGGCAGTAGAGTGCTACAGCATCAATGCCACTGATATCTTCCAAACTGTGGACCTCTGGGAAGGAAAGAATATGGCATGTGTGCAGCAGACACTGATGAACCTGGGTGAGTTGGCAGTGGCTCGGGGTGATGGGTTCTTCTCTGGAGATCCTAACTGGTTCCCTAAGAAGTCCAAGGAGAATCCCCAAAATTTCACAGATAACCAACTGCAGAAGGGCAAGAATGTCATCAGGCTACAGATGGGCACCAACCGTGGGGCCTCTCAGTCAGGCATGACTGAATATGGGATGCCATCCAGATCCTCTGATCACCACTCTTCCTCACTCTCCCTTGAATGGTTAATATATTTCTAGCAGTGACATTCCTAGGAAGCCTGTGGAACTCTCAAGCCCCTTCTGTTCCAGTTTTTCCTCTTCCCTGCCTACTCCTATCCATTGGTGGCACTGCTTCTCCTGTTGTGGCTACAGGTGCTGAGCAATGCCTTCTCACCTTGAATTTACTGTAATACACTCCCTGTTCCCCAAATCAGCAAAACTGGACCGACCCCCCTCCCATCCTCCCTTCTCCTGGACCAAAACTGGGGAGTACTGATTCCTTCAACATTCCTGTTCTTTCTCCCACCCTGGTTTGTCATCTCATTTGGGAATTTTGCACCCATATAGCCATTCTTTAGGCCAGGGTTCAGGGCACTGCCTTGAAAGGAGCTGACATGGGACCAATTTCTCTTCTACAAGGTTGTTCTTCCTGCTCCCTCCATCCCCAGCCTTGCTACTGTGGGGATTTAATTTATAGGGAGGGGCCTATGGTGGCTGCTGTCCTGGCCACAGATGGACTTTGAGAGCCACACATCTGGGTAGGCCTCTCCTTGGCAGGGACCTCTTTTTCCCTCGGTCCCTCCCTTCTTGGCATTCCCTTTTGCCTATTCCCTTCTTTATCCAGTGGCCTGAGACAGGATTAGGGATGGAAGGGATGTCCAGGGAGGTGGGTTGGCCTTGCCTTGTCTTCTCTCCTCCATCCTTCCCCTCTTCCACAAAAGGCCCACCCAAAGTCTGAGATTTGAGGAATGTGAATTGCTGATCTGAATAAAGATTCCCAGTCTTGCAAATTATTCAGTTCATCAACCTCATGGAAAAATAAGTGATCCAACAGATAGACAATCCAATCAATCTGTTTCAAGGAGCATTTCTTACACTGTGTGTAAGGCACCATAGGGACACCAGGGTTACAAAGATAAAGTGAAAAATAGCCACTGACCTCAAGGAGCTTGCATTCTAATGGGAATGTGAAAGTAATATGTCTTTCAATTAATTACCAAAACTTCTTGTTAAAATTGTTATTTGATTTTCAAAAGGAAGGCCATATTCAACTCAAGGTAGATAATGATATTTAGTAAAAGCACCTATTGAATAATCCTCTATTCAACCTAAGAATCATTTATTAAGTGTTTAATGTATACTAAGCCCTGTGCTAGGAATAAAAGATAACAGGCCTTAAACTCTAGGAGCTCCATGTTACTGGGAGGTGTGAGGTGTGATAGGACCAATATTTATCAGGGTTGCTCCCACTCTCCTGCATCATGGGTTAGTCAAGAGGTAGGGAAGAGTCTAAGCAAGGGTTAAATTGGGTCATAACATCTGGTTATGTTGACATGGAAAAGTCCATTAATGTTTGAGTTGGCCCCATTGTATTTGGTGGATGTCTGTCCAAAGATTGTCCAAGTGACCACACCCTGACTTGCTGACTAGACACATTTCCATATAGAGATAAGGGGAGTCAACCCAACTCAAGCTAAGTACTAAAGTATCCTTGTTGAATATCGTTTCTATATTATGAAACCTCCTTATCAGAAAACCTCCTTTTCTTAATTTTTAGGTGACTTATGACTGCCATGTTTCATACCCATATCAAATCTGTGGTACCTGCCTGAGTCAGACTTCCCCTAATAGAAGGATACAAAATGTTTACAGATAAATACAACAATAAATACTCTAACAAGAATATTTATGTAACTCAAAATTTGGTCTATTTTCAAAGGTTGCCATTTTTACATCTTTTGCCATTGACAGCATCTCCTTCCTATGGAGGCCACACAGTGTAGGGTGTGTCCAGAGAAGACCAGTATCTCTGATGTGAGGACTTCCAAGTCTTTTTCAGGACTGCTTTCCACCTTTGGTGTCCACTTGTCCACCAAATTCTCACCTGTGGCTCCAAGAAGCAGTAGCATGCACAGCAGCCACACCCAAGGAAACCATCTCAGCAGACAGACTAAACCAGGTTGAGGGTAACTGAGAGGTCTCAAATCCTTCAGTGAGTTATGGGGTGTCTACTCCAAGTACATGAAGACTTCCTCTGGTGGAATAGGTGCATGAGAACAATTTGTTCCAACAGCCATAAAGGTGGCTGAAGCAGGTGATGTGGAGTGCTTGGAGTTTGGTTAGATATCAAAGATGCCAAGGTCATCCACTGCATCCTGAGCCATCACCAGACATCTTGACCTCTGTCTTGCCACTGGACTTTGATGACTCTGGAAGAGAGAGCAAGGCTGATGACTTTGCACAATTCTGCCTCACTTCAATCCAATTTTGCACAAAGCAAAAAACATTCATATCTTTTTACCTACCTCAAAGTGCTGTGTTGATAGGCAAGTGACAAAGGGCAAGATACACTGCTAGCTCCAGTCAGAACCACAAGGGGTGGAGGCCACAGGGCTGTCTTCTCACTGAACTGAAGCAGAAGAATAGATGTCTGTACACAATGTTTGTCACTCTGACTGAGGCATCTGATGCTGTCAGTCATGAGAATGTATAGAAAATTGTGGCAAAATGTATGTGCCCAGAGAAGTTCATCAGTATTGTAGGTCAGTTTCATAAAGGGATGCTTACACAGGCTCTGGATAATGGAGAGTGCTCTCATGCTTTTCCAGTCACCAGCGGAGTGAAGGAGGGCTTTGTGCTTGCTTTCATGTTTTTTAGCATGTTGTTTTCAGCAGTGTTGTCAGAAGACTTCAATGAAGATGAAAACAAGGTCAGAAAATCAAGGTCAGCTGCAGCTCTGAAGGGAAATTTATTTAACTTAAAAAGGCTACAAGCCAAGACTAAAGTGGAGGGAGAGTTTGGTGCATGATTTTTTGCTCTCAGATCACTCAGTGCAGCCTCCGAGGCCAAGATGTACAGAATACATATTGATTCTCTACTGCTTGTGCTAATTTTGGCATAAAAAATTAATATCAAGAAACCACAGGTTCTTGGCTGGTGAGCACCATATTATCCATATGTACAACCATCAATTACAGCAAATGGAGAAATACTGAATGCTGTAGATAAGTTCACTTACCTTGGAAGTATACTTTCCAGGGATGTCCACATAGATGATGAGGTTGACACACATTGCCAGAGATAGCTCAGTGTTTGGGAAGTTCCAAAGGAGAGTGTGAGAGAGAGATGCAGTATTCGATTGCCTACCAAACTGGTGGGCTATAGAGCCTTTTTGCCCAATTCATTGTTGTATGACTGTGAAACCCAGACAGTATACCAGTGGCATGCCAGGAAATTGAATTGTTTCCATTTGAATTATCTTAGGAAGGTTCTGAAGATCACCTGACAAGGTACCAAATACTGAGGTCCTTTCTCGAGCTAAACTGCCAAGCATTCAAACCCTACTGCAGAGAGCACTCCAGAGGACTGGCCCTTTTTTCAAATGCCAGACATATGTTTGCCTAAAAGACTATTTTACAGAGAACTCACACAAGGCAAGTGCTCACATGGAGATCAGAAGAAGTGATGTAAGGACATTCTCAGAGTCTCTCTGAAGAACTTTGGAATCAATTGCATGGCAAGGGAGATACTTGTAAAGGACTGCCCAGCATGGCATGCCCCCATGAAAGAAGGCACTGTGCTATGTGAGCAAAGCAAAATTATAGCAGCTCAAAAGAAACATGAGATGCACAAATATAAAGATATCTCAACTCTAAATGCTCTAAATGACTATTTGTGCCCAACCTGTGGTAGAGCCTTCCATGCCCAAACTGGTCTGATCAGTCATAGTCAGACACACTGCAACTTGACTCCAACACAGTGATGTCATTTTGGTCCTATTTGAGAATGGACAACAACCAACCAACCAACATCAAGTCTCTCACATCACCTCTGTTCCCATCAATATTCAACTCTCATTCCAATTTACGGTATCACAGAAAATATAATTGTCTCCCCTTTCCCCAGAGATATTGAAAAGATTCAGCAATCAGAATGTACTGTTGCTACTGTGTTTGTGGTCAGGTCCCCTTTACAATTATTCTCCAGCTTTATGAGTGAGGGCTCACCAAGCTATAGTCAATTTTCTGTTCATATATGAGGAAATAACATACTTGATCAGATCTATAATTCATGAAGCTCAAGAGAAGCAAACTCACTTGGGGACAAAATAGATTACCTCCCTACTTCTTGTACTCTTAGTATATTTGCAAGAGTTTACCTGACTATCCATTCAATATTTATTTAATAAATATTTGTTAAATATTACACTATGTATAATAGAAACCTGCTTATGGATGTATGATATTCCATTAAGAGCTTAAATATTTATAAAATTCTAAGCCCACTGAACTTATTTATGTTTTAGTGTGGATGAGTTCCCAACTCTCTATGAAGTCAATTTTTGATAGAATTTACAAGTACAATAAGTTCAGGAATTGGGTAAGGGGAAGGATTATTGAGCATTTTTTAAGGACAGAAGGAAAGGAAAGAATATATAGATGGATAAAGTAGATTGCCTCACACAATAATCAATACACAGTCTCAAAGGTACTCTAAAAATAACCTCACTGTCCAAGTAGTTCAACCCATACCTAAACTAGAATTCCTTATACAATATACAAAGAAGTCCTCAAGCTATTGATAGTAGATGTCTAGTGAAAGGCATTTCCCCACCTCTAAGAGTCAATCCATTCTCCTTTTAGATAGCTCTAAGTAGTGGGATTTTTTTTTTCGTTAGACCAAGTTTAAGGTTGCTTCTTTGCATATCTCACACATTGCCCTTTATTCTGCCTTTGGGGACAGTCTATTCTTTTTTCTGTGACAGTCTTTCAAATACATTAAAGATCACAACTACATTCCCCTAAATTTTCTCTCTTACAGGTGAAGTATTTACAGTTCTTCCAACCAATACACATGTTTTGATCTTATCATCCTGGCTGCCCTTCTCTTGATGTTCTCTAGCTTATCAATATCTTCCCTAAAGTTCAATATCTGGAAGTGAACACAATACACAATACTCCGTGTGTAGTCTGACTAGGATTGTTACCTTCTTATTCTTGCATGCTATGCTTCAATAAATGCAGCTTAAGATTACATTATTTTACTTGGCTACTATATCATATTGTTTATTTCTTTTGAACTTGTGGTTCACTAAAACCTCCAGATTGTTTTCAGACAAGTTGCTGTCAGTTCACACTTGCTCCTTCTTGGACTTGTGAAGGTGATTATTTTAATTCAGGTTGGAGTTTAACAATTATCCTTCTTAAGTTTCATCTCAGATTTCTAAACAGATATTAAGAAATGGTCTGTTTTCCATGACAACCAGGGAGTAGAAATGCATTCCTCGAGCCCCTTTACCTTCTCTTCTAGGAAGGAGGTCAACCTGCAAACTGAGCGTAAATAATAGGCACTAGGCAGAAACAAATATTTCACATTCAGTAAAGGTCATTGCAAAATTCTTCCTGCTTTTCACATTCAATGGAATTGAGCACCTCAGTCCTTGTCTTTAGAGGTAATAGATTCTCTATAGAAATGCTCTGAGAAAATACTTGTGGATGATTTCATAACAGAATTACCATAGCCATATAGCGTCTATAAGGTCCAGAATTCCCCCACCTACGGAATCCTGCATCTCCCTCCCAAACAGTTGGACAAGTTTGATACCAGATGAAGAGGTCAAGGAGTTCCAGACTGATAATAGGTAGTAGTTTAATCAATTTGGGTTATTTACATTTGGGACAGTATGATTGATCCCTGCCAAGATATTAATCATTCTCAGTCTGTAGCAGCAGCCAGATCAGTCAGTGAATCCCTGCCAAAGAACTCCAAAAATCCCCATGACAATTATAGAAAACAAACAATAGGAGGAGGAGCTAGAAAGTGCATCACTGCTGATAGGTGGATATTTTTGTTTTTCTACTTGGTAATGAACTTTGGTGTTAAGTCAATGTTATACCCAAACATAAGTTTGTGTCTTGATCATATACTGGTCACATATGGCTCACAGTATTCTTGTTATGGCTTTCACAGGTCATAATATCTAAGTCTTGACTCAGTCTCTAAATTATGATTCAGCATCTAAATTGTGATTTTTTTAACAGGTAACCATGTTCAGGCTTTCACATTTCACAGAGTTTACGTTTTTATCACTTTTCACTTATTACTGTAGTCTATGGTTTTTCCCCAATTGGGACCCCATAGTGTCTCTAATAGCATATTGGCTCTTTCAGACTTTCCCATTACACCTATCAGATTGAATGAAATGATAGAAGAAAATGACAAATGTTCGAGGCGGTATGGAAAAATTGGGATGTTGATTCACCCCTGGTGGAACTTTGAACTGATCCAGCCATTTTAGAAAGCAATCTGGAATTATGCCCAAAGAGTTATAAAAGTGTATGTATGCTTTGACCCAGCAATACTAGTATTAGGTCTGTTTCCCCAGAGGATCAGGGGGAAAGGAAAAGAACCTGCATTTTCTAAAATATTTATAATAGCTCTTTTTGTGGTGGCAAGGAACTGGAAATTGAGGGGATGCCCATGAGCAAGGGAATGGCTAAACAAGTTAGGGCTTATGATTATGATGGAATGCTACTGTGCTGTATGAAAATATGACCTGGCTGACTTTAGAAAAAACACGGGAAGACTTTCATGAAATAATGAAAAGTAAAATGAGCAGAACCAAGAGAATGTTGGTCTGGCAGCAATACTTTTTGAAAAACAGTTGTGAAGAACTAAGTTATTCTGAGTATTACAAATAGTCAAATCAACTACAAAGGACCTATGAAGGAAAATGCTATCCACTTTTAGAGAAAGACTGATAAATACAAGGATACATAGTATGGGGTGTGTGTGTGTGTGTGTGTGTGTGTGTGTGTGTGTGTATGTGTGTTTGACTTTTTCTTGTGTAGGATAGGGAAGGAGGAAAACAGTTTGGAATTTATAATGTAACAAGAAATTAATTTTTTTTTAAGTTTAAAAGAAAGACCTCCATTTGGCTTTCTAGATAGTCACTAAATATCCATTTAACTACATGCATTAAATTTTTGTCAGGAACAGAAGATAAGCTTGCTAACTTGTAATTTGTAAATTCTATAGTTATCTCTTCAACATTGTGACTTTCCCCATCACAGTTTCAATATATTGCATGTAAGCATAAGAAATTAAATGAGAATTTTTTGGAAGCTTTGAGGAAACAGTAGACAATACAGAGCCTATGACCAAATACTTAACCCAAATTTTACAATAAGATACTGTAAACACCCCATAAAAGAAAAAGAAAAAATTCAGACTTCTTCTTTGGTAAGAAGGGAGGGCCAGAAAAATTGTATGTGGATATTCCAGATCATAGGACACCATACCCCTAACCCCTGCAATGTGGAAAGGATAACTATTTTCCTCTTCCCTTTAAAAAATTGGACCATTTGCATTTCTCTGCCTTGGGAGGACTTTACCCACTCACCATGGTTTTTCAAAGATATTTGACAATGACTCAACAATCACATCTTCCTTTTCCTTCAGCAACTTAGTATGTAGTTTATTTGGGCCTAATAACTTGAGTGCCTCAAGTCAAGTTAGGAATCATTTATTAAGGGCTTATTATGTGCCAGGCATTATGCCAAGTGTTGGGAATAAAAATACAATCAGAAAGAAAGACAGTGCCTGCTCTCAAGGAGTTAAACACACATATTGGAAATTGAAAAGTGTTGGGGTCTAGGGGCAGGGGTAAGTGCTGAGAGGGATATGCACCAAAGCAAGGACATGGTAGAGAAAATCCAGTCCAGAGAGTAAAGAGTAGAGACCAGAAGGGAATGAAGATATGGTTGGCCTTAGTGTTTTCCTTAAAATGGAGATTCTGAGAGAAACCAGTCAATCACAGGAAAGGTACACAGGAATAGAGTATATATATTTCCAGTCAGTAAAAGACTTCTAGTACTCTCTTACTATCTACCTAGTTATCTTGGGCATCCACTCCTTCACCATTTTTGTTCTAGCCTTTCTTTCCCAATGATCATTATCTTGGGTAAGGGAAAAAAATGTGAAAATTAAAGGTGAGCTCATCTACCTTCTCTCCATTGTTGGTCATCATTGTCCTATCAACTCTAAGTTGTAGTAATCTGCCAATGATAGCTAAAAGGTCTTTTTCTTTTGTCCTTAGCTTTCCTTAGCAGCTTCAATTCATTCTGAGCTTTAGTTATTCTGAAGCTGTCATCCTCACTCTCATATATCTTCAATCTTTCCCTGTCCATTAGTTCCTTCATTAATGCCTACAAATATGCCCATATCTTCCCCCAACCTCAAAAAAAAGAAGCCTCATTTGATCATTCTATCCCAAATAATTCTCATACTCTTTCTTTTCTACCCTTTGTGGCAAAAATTCTTGAAAAGGTCATCTACAATAGATGTCTTCACTTCCCATCCTCTCGTTTTCTTCTTAACTTCCTATAATCCCAACTTCCAACCTTATCATAACACTAAAACAACTCTCTCCAAAGTTACCATTGATCTCTCAATTGCCAAATCCAATGTTCTTTTCTCGATCATTCTTCTCCTGAACTTTTGTGCTGCCTTTAACACTTTGGATCATCTTCTCCTCTTAAGTACTGTTTTCTCTAGGTTTTTAGGAAACCATGCTCCCCTAACAACCTGACCACTCTTCATTTTCCTTTTTGAATCTTTATCTAAGTCATGCCCTCTCATTCTAAGTTTCTCACAGGGGTATGATCTAGGCCTCTTTCTCTTCCCTCTATACTATTTCATTTAACCATCTCTTTAGCTCCCCTAATTACCATCTCTAAGATGATGATTCTCAAATCTACCTGACCAGACCTCCAGCCTTACATTCAACTTCCTATTGCCCATCTTGGACTGGACAGCTCATAGAATTCTTCAACTCAATGTATCTAAAATTGAAATCATCATCTTTTCCCCACACCTTCCTGCCCCTTATAAATTTCCTATTACTGTCAAGGTAACCTAGACTGTCCCTTTCTCCTCCAAACTTCATTTTGAGTCTTCAGAATGTCATTCTTAAGATTTTCCTATTCCTCCTGAACTGACTTCTCCTACAGAATTTTAAGCTACAGCATCTTACCTAACATTTCTCTGTAAGTTTTGAAGTCTTTCTCTTTGAATCTAGGTTGCATATCAGGTCTTGTCACTATTTATCTATTGAAAATTCTTAGAAAGATGGATTGCTTGTTCCCAAAGTTCTCATTATTTTCATTCTAACCAAAAGTCCTCCTCTGTTAGTGAGAATATGATCCAGAATATAATTTCTTCTCATTTTTTCCTCCACCTTTTGAAGTATGAGTCTATCACTTAAAAAGTTAAGAAACTTATTAGTTGCTCTGCGTTAGGCTGAGAGAGAGCTTTGACAAATATTCCAGTAATTGAAATCACTCATCACTATTGTGTTATGCCTTTATGTGAAGCTTTCAAACTGCATCACAAATTCCTCATTTATTTCCTTTTTCTGTACAAGCAGACTGTATTATGTATATATTGCTATGACAATATTTTTTTTTCTGTTTCTACCTCGATCGATCTTACACAAAAACTGTCCACTTTTCTTCCTCCTTCTGGCTTCTGGATTTCCCGGTTTGAGTATATTTTCTTAATATTTAGCATCACATCCTTTTTCTTTTACCAACATAGGACTGCATTTAAAGGAAAGATTAAAAAGAATATAAGGAACTTGGCAAACAAAAAAGCCTACCCTATTCCTTTTGAATAACTTATATCCTTCCAGAGACATATTCCAGCATTGAATCTTATCCTACATGTCTAAATAATATCTATAAGACCAAATTTATCTCTAGATTATAATATATAGTACATCTTCTTTGTTGCTATATTTACATATAAAAACTGAATCCAAAAGTTTCATTTTTAAAAACTATTTTCAATTTAATTTGATTTTAAATTCTGAATTTTCTCCCTCCTACTCCTCCATTCATTGATAAGGCAACTACAAAAAAAGTTACAAATATGTAGTCATGCAAAGCAAATCTCAACATAAGTCTTGTCCCCCACAAAAAAAAAGAAAGAAGCAAATGAAAATATGCTTCAGTTTACATCCTGAGCCCATCAGCTCTCTATGTGGAAATATAAAGCATGTTTTTTATGAATGTTTTGGAATTGTGGTTGGTTATTGTGTTGATCAGAATTCCATTGGTCAATAGGCTAACTTCTTCCTTCAATTTTGTTTGCTGTGACTAAGCATGCTTCATTTTTTTTTTTTTTTGCTTTTTGGAAGGCAGTTGGGGTTAAGTGACTTGCCCAGGGTCACATTGCTAGTTTTTTGTGTTAAGTGTCCAAATCCAGATTTGAACTCAGGTCCTCCTGACTCCAGGGGCAGTGTTCTCTTCACTGCCCCACCTAGCCACCCTGCATACTTCATATTTTAAGCTAAACCTCACGCTGCAGTCTAATATTCTTTTAACAACAATGATAGCGAGGGATATTCTATGAAATGTCATTTTCCTTCAGAGCAAAGTTCCATAGCATCCTATTTTTATTTTATAACCAATTATATCTCTTCCATCTTTGAGCATAGCTAAACATTTTTAATATCTATTGATGTCTTTAATTTCTTATAGCTACAAGAAAGACACTAGATGGTATAGTATATAGAGCACTGCACCCAGAGTCTGGGTGATCTGAGCTCAAATATGACTTCAGTCATTTATTGTTTATATGACCTTGGTCAAATTACTTAACCTCTAAGATCTCTCAGTTTCCTCATCTGTGAAATGAAACTGATAATAGCACTTACAGACCAAGGCTGTTGGGAAGATAAAATGAGATAATCTTTGTAACTGCTCTACAAACCTTAAGTTGCTATAAAAATGCTAGTTATTATGATATTAGCTATTGTTATATCAATGAATTTGCTTATGGCATTTTAGGCTTATAAAATATCTTACATATGATACCTCATTTTAACCTCATAATAATACTGTGGGGTAGGCGTGATTATTATCCCCATTTTTCAGATGTGGAAACTAAGACTCAGAGAGTTTAAAACACTAGCCAGGCAAGTGATCTGCAATACCTGAGGCAAGTTTTGAAATAAAGTCTTCCTGATAACTAGTTCAGTGCTCTCTCTGCCTCACCTCCTAATGTAAGCTTCAAAAGGATCCCCATTGTAATATTATCATACACTTACTAGCTATGTGATGCTGGGCAAGCTACTTCACCTGTCTACCTCAGTTTCTTCATCTGTAAAATGGAACTGAAAAAATAGCACCTGCTTTCTTTTTCAAGGGAAAAATAGATATTTAATGAAATAAGGAACTTTCAAGCATTTCTGATGAAAAAAAATCAGAGCTGAATAAAAAATTTAACTTTCAAATACAAGACTCAAAAGAAGCATAAAAAGGTAAACATGAAAGAGAAACAATAAGGGACTCAATAAGGTTAAACTACTTTACTATATGAGAAAACAATAAATGTAACTTCTATCGTTTTTAGGCCTATTAGAAGGATTCTACATAGAAAAAGGATGCAGGAAAGAGTTGATTTTGCTAGGATGGTGTAAGAAAAATAGATAGGTGAGAAAGAGGGATGTCCTGGGAGAAGGGGGAAGAGAGATGAAGAATGGGGAAGATTATCTCACATAAAAGATGTACATACAAGGAAGAACTTGTTGTGAGGAAAATGGGGGAGGGGGGTCGGTGCTCACATCTAAATTGGTTCAAAGAGGAAAAAATACACACATACTCATTTGGTAATAGAAATCTATCTTACCCAAAAGAGAAGTATGAGAGGAAGGGGATAAGAGAAAGAGAATTGATAAAAGCAAAGGTAGATAAAAGAAGGCAGTAGTTAGAAGCAAAATAGACTTTAAAGGATCAATAGGGGAGAGACAGACAGACAGACAGACAGACAGACAGAGAGAGAGAGAGAGAGAGAGAAATGAAGAAACAGAAGAAAAGGGGATGGAGAAAAATAGACAGTGATCATAATGTTGAAGGGGAATGGGATGAACTCAATCAAAATGAAAGTGGATAGCAAAAATGGATTAGAAATAATAATTGAACATTGTGTTGTCTATGAGAGATATAGTTGAAACAGAGACACACACAATCAAAATAAGGATTAGAGAAGAATGTATTATGCTTTAGCTGAAGTTAAAAATAAGACAAGGGTAGCAATCATGATCTCAGACAAAGAAAAAGCAAAAATAAATCTAATTAAAGAGATGAACATGGAAACTACATCTTACTAAACAGTACCATGGACAATGAAGAAATCAAAGCTATCAACAGTCACATAAAAAAGGTTCTAAATCACTACTAATTAAAGAAATGCAAATTAAAACCTCACACTTATCAGATTGGCTTATATGAAAAGGAAAATGAGGAATGCTAGAGGGGATGTGGAAAAATAGGACATGAAGGTACTGTTGGTAGAGTCTTGAGCTAGTTCAACCATTCTCAAGACCAATTTGGAACTATACCAGAAGAACTATAAAACTGTGCATACCCTTTGACTCAGCAATGTCCCTACTAGGTCTATATCCTAGTATCAAAGAGATCAAAGAAAAGATATCTGCAGTGCTTCCATTTGACTGATTCCTTGGTATTACTGGCATCCCCTCCCCCCATATGTGTTTTCATCCATATAGGTATCTTCCAAGCAAAGAACATGTTCTACCAACTCAGATTCATATTTGTTCTGTAACTTGTTGTCTTAGAGAGTTCACTGGATACTTAGAAGTAAAGTGATTCACCAAGGATCACCCAACCAATTTGTAGAAGAGGCCAAACTTGAAATCAGATCTTCCTGACTCTAACCATTATACTGACTCTCCAGAATTCATTATAGTTTTGGTGGAAGAGGTTTCTTCTTGTTGTAAATGGGACAAAAGATATTTGAAATATTTGAGTGCTATTTAAAGAAGTTCTCTAATGTAGAGTCAGTCTCAACTTATAAGGTACTAGAAAAATTTTTAAATGTTTTTTTCAAAATAAGCACTTTCAGACTGAGAATTTCAGATATTTCACAACAGAACTTCCTTCAGAGTTCTTACTCTGAAGGAATGATGATAGACATTTTGGAGGAAGGCTGCATTTCACAAGAGTTAGTAATCCTTTGTGTAAGAAATCTTAATTGCTTTATTTTGCAGTACTTCTAAGTGAAGACTCAAATTCCTTGCAGAAAAGTACTGTCATTTTATGACAAGGAATCACTGATAACAACAAAAGGAATGAAAATGCTTAATTTCCAAACAAGGTACACTTTACATCATAGTCACATAATTCCTATAACATATAATAAGTCTATAACTATTAAAGTAGTCACTCAATAGTCAGGAACAAATTATTCCCTTTTACATATAAAAAGACTCTGGCCCCTTCCTCTCACATTATGGGGACAAACCACCTATTAGTGAGTCTTCCTTGAGAAAACTGAGGCTGACAGAGGTTAACTGACTTCCTCAGGGTCACATAGCTAGTTGGGTGTCTGAGGCAGGGTTTGAACTCACATCTCCTTTCCTGACTCCAATCCCATCACTCTTTCCATTACAAAACACCCAAAGCAACAACATTATGTTCTTAGTATATTGTTATATTTACACCAAATTAATAAGAATGCCTACCAAAACTGGGCAAGATTATGTAAATGTAAATTTTCCCATTTGGAAGTCGAAAATTTAAGAGAGAACTTATCCTCCCAATGAAATACTTGTTCTCTCACTCCTGTGTTTTATCTTGACTTGTCAATTATAAACATTAGTTGTTGGTTAACCTGCTTGGAGACAGAAATAATCTAAGGCATAAGGATATTCTCCAGGCATCCTACACTCACACAATCTCAGAGTTGGAGAGGACCCTGGAGGGATCCAGTCCAAATAGTACATACATTAGCAGAATCTCCTCTGGCAATATAGGTTTCTGTTTCAGTTATTTCTAGATGTGTGATCACCAGTGGTCTGCTGAGATGTCTATCTTATCTAATGCTTTCAGAGTTGACACATCTTTCCCAATATGGTCCATATCTTTCTATAACAGTATTTACTAGAGATGAAGACAAATATATTACATAGATTTTTCATGCTTTCTCTTCTCAAAATAATTTTCCTCTGGATGGGAACAAAGATTTTCCCAAAGCTGGACAACAGTGGCACTAGGGCTAAGTGGATGAGCCTCCTGGACTGGGAAAAAAGATGACACAGATCATGTAACCTACCAGTAATGGCTTCCAGATTGATCCCTACCCAATCTTTTCACCCTCTCTGTGACTTGTCTTTGGTTAAATAATGGTACAGTAAAGCCCTCTTCAGGGCAATTAGGTGGCACAGTGGATAGAATACTGGCCTTGGCATCAGGAAGACTCATCTTCCTGAGTTCAAATCTGGCCTCAGAAACTTACCAGTTGGGTGACCTTGGGTAAGTCACTTTACCCTGTTTGCCTCCATTTCCTCATCTGCAAAATGAGCTGGAGAAGGACATGGCAAACCATTCCAGTATCTCTGCCAAAAAAATATAATAATAAATGGAACACAACTGAAATCACAACAAGAAGAAAGCAGAATGGTGAACTGAGAGGCTACCATCTAATTGCATTGTTCTCTGAGACAGTTAAACAAATGCATACTTTCTCCTTTTTCAACATTAGAACTGGAAATTCTCCTTCTTTCCTAAATTATCACAAAGAAACCCCACCACCACCACCACCATCACACCCTAACCCAAAGATTTTCACTTAATTTATCTTCATGAAGACAGATCTACAACCCCTAAAGACCAAGTTAGAGACAAATCTAAAAATCTTTGTTTCAAAAATCAAACCTTTGTTTCCAAGAGGTACCGGAAAATCTTCAACAAATGCTTATGAACCAATTGCTATGTGTCTGGCACTGCAGTAAGTGCTGGGGATGAGAAAAGCAAAAACAATCTGTGCCCTCTAGGAGATCACAATCTAATGGGAGAGACTACATGGAAACAGCTAGGTGTATAGAGTAAATTAGAAGCAATCTCATAGGGAGGCACTTGCATTCATGGGAATTGGGAAAGACATCTTGGAGAACAGGCAGATGTAGCAGAGAATTGAAGGAATCCAGAGAAGCCGGGGAGGTAGAGCATTTAAGGACTGGACAACATTGGGTGAAAACAAATGGAATCAGGAAATGGAGAGTCTTGTGTGAGAAACAGCAAGGAGGCCAGTGTCACTGGATTATAGAGTATATGAAGGAGGATAAGGTGTAAGAATATTGGACAGTAAGGGAGAAGCCAGGGTATAAATGGCTTTAAAAGACAAGCACAGCCTTTTATATTTGATTCTGGAGGTAATATGCCACTAATCACTGACTGAGTCTTGTCTAACCAAGTCTGCATTGCCCTCCGCTGGGGATTTTTTTACAAATGCAAATGCCATTAGGGATTTGGTCAGCAATGAGATGAATGCCCAAAGACAAAGAATCTTACTCTCTCTGATATTTCTGAAGTCAACTCATTTCCTTCTTCTCAAGGTATGTCTGCAACAGACTTTAGAGATTCTACTACTAACATCCCCCAAGATATTTCTGCCCTGGGCAAGTAAACTTCTCTACACTAGAGATGTCAAACATGCAGCCTACAACACTCCTACATGTTAACCAGACCCAATCAAAATGCTATTGGGAAATATTTAACGAATAAATAAACCTATAATAAAACATAGATTACATTGGGTTAAAAGTTATTGACTCAGTTACCTATTGTTACCAGATCAGCTTATCAACCAGTGTGGGAGGAGGATTTGGTGGGAAAGGACACCATTTCTGCAGTTTTTGTATGACCGGCTCTTATCACGCCCCCTACCTGAAAATTGTCTTGTTACCTTAGGGAGGAACAGAGATTTAAGGTCTCTGCCTCTTTTGCTGAGGTGTACCTATCTGGATTATTTTCATGTTACCTATAAAAGCTGTCCCCACTTTGAAGTCATTGTTGATTTTCAGAGATCAGCCCCACTATGTGTTGCTACCTTCATGCACTTATAATAAAATCCTTTCAATTTTCTTTGTCCTGAATTTTGCCTCATTAATCAGAGTGAAAGCCCAAATGAAGAATTTTTCCTTCAACAATTGTATTTTTTTTAAAGCAATCAGGGTTAAGTAACTTGCTCAAGGTTATACAGCCAGTTATTTCTGAGTGTGGTGCTAGTATCTGAGCCCAGATTTGATCCCCAGGTCATCCCGACACTGGAACCAGTGCTCTTACTCGCTGAGCCACCTGGCCACCCCAACAACTGCATTTTAACGGGGATCCTTATGTACAATTTAATGGATGCTTTTCTATTTAATTTCAACACCACTGCCTACATATACTAATCCATTCCCAGCACAATGCTTAGAGAGTTCCCTCCACCAGGAATTGCTTTCTCCCAGTCCTTACCTGTCAAAATTATATACATCATTCCAGACCCAACTCAACTTGTGCTAAATTAATGCAGTATTTCATAACTATTATTACTTACACTGGCCTCTTCCCTTCTTGACTTTCCAAAGAACTAAAAATCTCTCCAATATGTGCACTTCCTAGAATCATTTAGAACTAAAAGAGACTGAAAAACATAAAGTTCAATCTTCTTATTTTCCAGATAAAAAGGATGAGGCTCAGGGAATTTCAGTGACCTGCTCAATGTCAAAGTTAGTAAATATCAGACAAAAAAATCTTCCTGAATGCAAGCTTAGTATTCTATCCACTTTGCCAGGCTGCTTCTCTCAATCTTAAGCCTTCTTATGTGTTTATTAATTCCAGTAAGTCCTATCTCCTCAAAAATATTTGTTCTTTGAAGACAGTGATTATATAGTGTTAGGTACATAGTAGATACATCAGATATAGTTGTCAAATTGAATTGATTTGAATTTATCCCTACAATATGCTAGGAAAGTCTGCAGATCTAATGAATCAGATTTCTTGACTCCTTTCTAAAGTGGATAAGTCACCTCAATCATCAGGCTTCCCAGCAGGTCTTCCAAACAAAGATGAATCTAACCTAGTTCAGAGGGCAAATGCCCACCCTGGAGGATACTTGCTAAATTGGGGCTAAAACTAGACAGGCTTTCAGAGAGGATAGAAAGGTGATAGAAAGGTGACCAATGCTAAAAATTCAACACCAGGCCTCCCAGTTAGGCATAGTCTTTTGGGGGTTGTAATTATCAATTGTCATCATTAAATTATCTAATTCTGATCAGTCTACTCTCTTAATGAAAACAAGCCTTATAACTATGTGAGTATGTGGATTTTCACAATTTTATCCAAAGCTATAAAATGAATATTTTACAGTTTACACCTTAATAATTATATCACAGTTTTATAAAATTAAATTTTATTAGTTGTTAACTGGAACCATATTGATCACTAAAAGAATACCTTGTTGAGGTCCTAGATATTAAATTAATATAATAACAACCCTTTTTAACTTATATCCAGTAAAGTATATAATGAAAAGAAGACATTTTAATACCAGCTCATTGGAGATTGGAAAGAAATAAACCTTGCCTGTATTCTCCAGAGATATCTCACAATTTTCCCAGATAAAAATATCCCAACCCCTTCTTCTCAGGCATGATTTCTAAAATAGCACAGGGGCATGACACACATGGCTTGAGACTAGTCTGAGGTGTGTGTGTGTGTGTGTGTGCGCACGCACACACATGCAGATATGTATATACATACATGCAAACATATGCAGCTAAACAGTTCTCGGTACTCAATGATGATCGTGATTTTGGTGAGTGATTAATCAATTTCTCATTTAACTTTATAGCTAGAAGTTGTCAGATACTGGAACTAATAATCATTTTGTCTCCCACAAATGGTATCTTGAATTGGGAATTCATAAGTGTTTTTCATGGATCAGGCTTATATCTTTTATTGCTAATTATAGATCGACTTTTACTAGCCAAATGTCAACAAGTCAATAAGCATTTATTAAGTGCTTACTATGGGCCAGGCAGTGCTAAGCTAAGTGCTAGGAAACTCTTTGCCCCATGAGAAAGACAACACATAAAAGGGATCTGAAAAAGGAGGGGCGGGGGAAAGGAAGCCACCCAGGCAGCAAGATCAGAAATAACTGCCCAGAGGTAAATGAAGCATCTCAAGGTCACAGCCAGGAGACTAATGAAGGAGTGAGCATCGAGCTGGCCTGGGCACTCGCTCAAAATGAAGGTCCTGAGAGAAACCAGCTACTGAGAGGAAGGGGCTGCCAGAGCAGGGAAGACTTTCCAGGTGAGAAGACCAGGCACAAAGTGTAATTTCAGGCTCAGGAGTTTGCTGCAGAATGATAGACAAACTCTGGTAACTCGGGAGTGAAGCCTGGACAGAAATGTCTTGTTAATATTCAAATGTATGATGTAGTTTTAACATTGCATAAGATTCTGACCCTGAGTCACTCACAGCTTGATTTAGTCTCCATACTCCTGCTGCTCACCAACCCCAGCGGTTTCTTCTACATCGTTATCCTTGGTCAACTGGACAGAACCAGCCTCTAAGCTGTGGG
>NW_027185887.1:4248644-4277763 GCF_028583685.1 Petaurus breviceps papuanus | reverse complement strand
GGGGGGGGGGCTGGGAGAAAACAGAGCAGGGCACAGACTGGAGAGTCAGGAAGCAAACAGAAGTCTAATTTCGAAGTGAGGGGGCGGGGCAGCCCTTTAGTGTAGGCAGATCTCAGGACTTACACCTATAGCTACACAGTGAATTGTAGCCCTGATAATGAGGGGTAACAGCCACAACGTGGCATAGGCCAGGCTCAGGGCACAGCTTGCTTGCTGGGCCTTAGCTCCAGAAAAAAATGATTTCTCTCAATATCTTGATATCTTCTTTCTTCCCTTCTCCCAATTTCCAGTTCTACTTTATATACATTGTCTTCCTCCATTAAAATGTAAGCTTTGTGAGGTCAAGGAACCTCATTTGCTTGTATTTGTAACCTCAATGCTTAGCATAGTGCCTGTCATATAGTAAGTGCTTAATAAACTATCTATCTATCTATCTATCTATCTATCTATCTTTCTATCTATCTATCATCTATCTATCTATCATCCATCTCAAACATAGAAATAAATTCCTGCTTTTGAATGGCCAAAGCTGTTTAGCTGTTTGACAGCATGGCATAATGAATGACGTGCTACACTTTGGAAGACCTGAGATTGAATTCTGCCTCAGACCACTAACAGTTGTATGTGTATAGGTATATATCCTCCCTGAGCTTTAGTTTCCTTCTGAGGATGAAAATAACATCTGCTTTACAGGGTTATTGTAAGGCTCAAATGAGAGAAAATACAAAACTTCTATTTGACCATTTAAACTACTTTATAATGTGTCTCCATCCTATCTCTTCAGACTTATTTCCCATTATTCCTCCACAAGTCAAGTCTACTTTCCAGAACAATTGTTCTATTTTCTCTTGTCCAAACGAAACACAATGTCACCGACCTCTCTGTATACTTTTGTATAGGCTTACCCCATGCCTGGAATACGGCCCCTCCTCAGTCCCATTCAAGTGTCTTTTCTTAGTGTGTCTTCCTCTGATCCTAACAATTATTTGTGCTTTCTGTCTTACCCTGACATGACTTTATCTTTATTGTGAATTTATTTTGCTTTTTTTTAAACAGTAGCTCCATGATATAGTGGATGGGTATCAGGAAGACCTAAAATCAAATCTGATCTCAAACACTTACTAGCTGTGTGACCCTGGGCAAGTCATGTAATTTCTATTTGCCTCAGTTACTACACCTGTAAAAATGAAGGTAATAACAGCACCTACCAAGCAGGGTTGTTATGAAAATCAAATGAGATAATAATTGCAAAGCATTTAACACAAAGCCTGGCACAGAGGAAACACTATATAAATGTTAGCTGTTTTCCCTCTGTGGGACATAAGCTACTGGAAGAATATCCTAATTTATTTTTTGCTTTTTTATCTCACATAGCTAGCACATTTCCAGTCACACAGTAGGTACTCAATAATTACTCAATGAATTGAATTACGTGAAGTGCTCTGAAAACTTTAAAATACTATATAAATATCAATTGAGATTATTTCTTTTCAAAATCAAATGTTTTCAAGATGCTGCTCCTCATGTATTTCAATTAGTGGTTAATCAACTGCTCATATGACTATATACAGAAGTGGTTCAAACACCTTTGGAAATAACTTGTACATATTGAAATTGATAAGCCTCCTACTTCTATACTGCACAATCTTATGTTCTCAAATCATATCCCCTGAAAATTGCCATTCAAAGTTAAGTCGATCAGTCATGTCAACTCCCTGTCTAGATAACTATGATTAATGGTGCATTCAATAGTGATCCAAACTTACAGACTGATGTTCAGTTAAAGTTGCCAGTGTCAAAAGTAGTTAGACTTAGATTGACAAGTTGGTCATGATTTGAGTGATTGCAAATATTGTTTGGCTATATGTCTAGATTAAGAAACCAATCAGCACGAAATCTTTTGAATGCCTACAGTTTGTCTGCTACTGTAGGAATTCTATGTTATTTTTCAGCCATGTCCTACTCTTCATGACCCCATTGGGATTTTCTTGGCAAAGATTGCTAGAGTGGTTAGCCATTTCCTTTTCCAGTTCATTTTGCAGATGAGGAAAGTCAGGCAAACAGCGTCTCTGAGTTACACATGTAGTAATTGTCTGAGGCCATATCTGAACTCAGGAAGACAAGTCTTCCTGACTCCAGGTCCAGCAATCTATCTTCTGTGACACCAAGTTGCCCCCTTGATTCTCTAGACCAGTGGTATTCAAATAGAAACACAGGCCACTAAATTATACATAAGGATCCCTGTAAGGCACATATTGACAGTTTTAAAATGTAGTATTATCTATGTTTTCTTATATTTTATCTATTTCATTAAATATTTGCTCTATTTTGTTAAATATTTCCCAATTACATTTTAATCTGGTTCTCACAGGAGTGCTGTGGTTGCAGATAAAAAGGCTCCTTCCATTAAACCATAGTAATCTCTGTAAAGGGGGATACTCCTCTCCACAGTGAGGCAACAGGAAAAGCATAAATTCCTATCAGGGAAAGGGACTGGGGCTACTAAAGGTGCAATGACTAAGCCACCAAACCCTAAGTATTAACCATAGATCCCTTCAGGACCACTGTGCATGCACAGGTAGTACCTCATTCAAAAAACTGCATTTTAATACCTCATTTCAAGTTTTTGTCTAGGTTAAGAAAATACCAGACAATAATTTATCATTTATTTAAGTCATATTGCCCATATCACATTTAAGATTCTCATCTCCTTCCCAGTCTACCACTAATGTTTACTGCTTATGTTACCTTGGGCCACATAGTCATTTAACCTCACTGTATCCAAGCATCCTCATCTGCAAAATAAAGTGGTAGGACTAGATTCATATTCCTCCCAATTCTAGCTCTATGATCCTACAGATTTCTCATCATCAACTATAACAAATTACTCATCACAATGCAGATTAGACCACATTTACTGAATGAAATCAGAGGTAACCATTACAATATTAAAACTTCCAAGCAGTGGAGAATCTACTACTCTAGGTAAATTCTGAAGTCTAAATACTCCAGTAACTACAATGAAAATATGTCAACAATTTCAGCTTTAATATTTCTGAGCAATGTCTTCCTACTGCTTCAACCGTCTGAAATCTTAATTCCCTTCTGTCCACACCCTCTGAAAGGACTTTATACAAAGAACACTTGGTCACACAGTCACAAGGGAGAGAAGAATGAGGTCATTGTCCCATCACTATTTTATTTTTTTATTTTTTGCTTTTTCTTTTTCTTTTTTTTTTTTTAAGCAATCAGGGTTAAGTAACTTGCTCAAGGTTACACGGCCAGTTATTTCTGGGTGTGGTGCTGAGCGTCTGAGTCCAGGATTCGATCTCCAGGTCGTCCCAACACTGGAGCCGGCGCTTTTATTCGCTGAGCCACCTGGCCACCCCTAAGCAATTGGGGTTAAGTAACTTGCTCAAGGTTACACGGCCAGGTGTTTCTGGGTGGGTGCTAAGTGTCTGAGCCTGGGATTCGATCTCCAGGTCTTCTCAACACTGGAGCCGGCGCTCTTACTCGCTGTGCTACCTGGCCGCCCCAATTTTTTGCTTTTTCAAAAGGGGGAAGGCAGGGCAAATGGGGTTAAGTGACTTGCCCAAGGTCACATGGCTAATAAGTGTTAAGTGTCTGAGGCCAAATTTGAACTCAGGTCCTCCTGACTCCAGGTCCAGTACTCTATTCATTCTGCCACCTAGCCACCCCCAAAATGACAAACTTTTGTTGTTGTTGTTTTTTGCTTTTTTGGAGGGGGGAAGGCAGGGAAGTTGGGGTAAAGTGACTTTCCCAAGGTCACCCAACTAGTAAGTGTTAAGTGTCTGAGGTCAGATTTGAATTTAGGTCCTCCTGACTCCAGGGCCAGTGCTCCATCCACTGTGCCTCCTAGCTGGCCCTTCCACCACTATTCTTGTCTCACTGCATGATCACACTTCTTTGGGACCCAACCTGGTTCCTCTGTGGCTGGTATTGACTTCTTGGCCAATTTGCCAGTTAAAAGCTGGAGTCCAGTGTATCAACAGGGAGGGCTTGTCATCCAGTACTACTTTAGAATTTCATTCCCCTTCTGGGTCTGCTTCTTATGCTCTGGACTCTGACACCAAGCCTCAGCTGCCTTCTTACCCTGGAACTTCCCTCATCACCTGGGGCCTTCTCACCCTGGAGCATCCCTCTGCCATGACAACTCCCTTCTCCCATCAATATATTCCTCTAAGGGACTCCATTTTGGAGAGGGGTCCACCCAAACCATCTCTTATTCACCTCTCTGCTTTGCTTCCAACTCTCTGAAACAACCCCCCCCCAAAATACACACACACACACACACACACACACACACACACACACTTTTTGGCTTCCTTTTGTATAAGTTTCTTGAGGGAAAATATCCTGATTGCATTAGTACCTCCAGCACTAGCACAATGCCTGGAATAGAGTAAGCACTTAAAAAAATGTTTGCTTTCTTGGAACTCTTCTCTCTGAAACTCTACAAGTTTCTCTTGTTTTCTTGTTTGATGCTTTCTAGAATCACCTAGTAAATCTGCCAGGAGATAGTAGTCACTAAAACAAATCACAAGAATAACCACTCCCTGGAAATCTTGCTGTAACTACATTGTCTCTATTCACTTTCTTTCAAATGGCCCCTTCATAAGGTAACAGAGAAAGACTTTTGTTGTTGTTCAATCATTTTTCAGTTATGGCCAACTCTTTGTGACTCCACTTGGGATTTTCTTGGCAAAGATGGTGGTTTGCATTTCCTTCTCCAGTTCATTTTACAGATGAGAAAACAGGGTTAAGTGACTTGCCCAAGGTCACATAGTTGGTAAGTATCTGAGGTCAGATTGAAATTCAGATCTTCCTGACTCCTGCTCTATCCACTCTATCCACTCCATCCACTGAACCATCTAACTGCATCAACTAGGACTTTAGGCAACTGCTTTTATATCAAAATGCCCCAGTCTACTTAGATCCACCTTCCTCATGCCTTCAGCACTCTCAAGATAGGGGCTTTTATCACTACTTAGAGCTAAAAGGAAAACCAACTCTATAAAAAGTACAACTCTATACCTTTCTCATTGGTCCTTAACTTTTAACAATTGGTGCTAAATCTAACTGTGATCCAAGTAGACTTTGATCAGGCTGTTGTTGTTTTTTTCCAACTTGCCTAGGATCATTCTTTCATAGAATCCTTTCAGAACTGATACAGATCTCTAACACATCAGGATAATTTAATATTAAAAGCCTCTCCAGCAGCTCTCCTCAACTGGCAGCATTTTCTCTCTATCCCATTCACCCAGAAGTGATCTATTTACTCTGCTCAGGCTATTAAGGACAATTAAAGAGACAGCTTTACTTTGTTTTCTAGCCTTTAGTTTTTCTTTGATTCTTCTGAATCTCTATTCCAAGGTAGAGAAATTAATTTGTGTAATAGCAGGAGGCTATTAAAATAATGAAAAAATAGCTAATGCAGTTATATTTGTTTAACATTTTACCTTCATGCTTTACCTCATTCTTTAAAAAAAAAATCTGACTTCCATATTTCAGTCCTGCTACCTCCCAAAGAATATTTGATTTTCATTCGAAACTGACTCATTGAAAAAGGGATTGAATTCATTAACACATATTACACAAAGGTCTTTGATACAAAATCTCCCCTAAGCTAGTTTTCTTAAAAGAGTGAATATCTATTGCCCCCAGAATATTGCCATCCAGCATTGAAAACATTTTTCTATCATAGATTTAAATTTAGTGACAAGTTTATGTAAATGAACTCATTTTGGGTTGTGTTATGCATTTTCAAAGGAAATCTACAAAGTATTTTGGGTCTGAAAAACAAGTTGTTGGTTGAAGCAACCTGGTTTGGAAATTAGTATCCTACTATAAACAAACCCAAATTGAATGATTATGGGAACTAGTGGGCAGGGGGAAAAGGAAAGGCAAAAGGGGGATTTTTAGTTCTTCCAAAATGATGAGGCAAAATAGCAAATTCAGTTTCTATGGTGGGAGGGTACCTATCACAGAATTATCCCTCTTAAAAGGAGGGCCAATTTCCATATTTTCTCAGCGGAAGGAAGGATAAGAAAGTGAGGAAAGAGATTCAAAGACACTGTATCTTTTTCTCTTGGTCCTAGCATTTTTTTTTTACTCCAACAATGGTCTGAGTTACCAGGTAGATCCTAGGACTTGGAGAAGCAAGAGACAATATAAGAGTTCACCACTATCAAAGGATATAACACGCAGGCTGGCAAACCAGATAGGCAAGATGCTGGTTAGGGAGTATGCCATTGCCAGAGGTCAGTAAATAGAAAGACAGGAGCATTCTAGGTAGCTAAGATAAAAACTGAGTAATGTGCAGGAAACAGTAACTGTTTTTCTTTTCATCCAGGTTAGACACACTTGGGTATTAGTTCTTGCCTTAAGAACTATGCAAAAACTTTTCAGCTAAGACTAAGGCTCATTTGCTAATTGATGAATTCTCATTTTTGACAGCCTGCATGTCTTCTCATGCTCATTCAGTTCCAGAGGTTTTGGTCTCCTGTCATTTTCTATGGATTTTTTACTTTTACAGTCACAGAATCCATAAGGTGAAGCATAGTGTGCTCAGAGAACAACCATAAGCCAAAACAGAGAGTAATATAAAGGAATATTGAAGTACAAAGGAGACTGGGGCCAGAATCTGGAGAGCCTTTAATGTCAGGGTAGAGTTTTTATTCCATTGAGAAAGCAAAGGAAAGCCATTGACACTTTTTGAACAGGGAAGTGACCTGGAAAGCACTTGAGAAGAAAAGAAGACCAATAAACTTTGAAAAATGCTTATATTTAGGGGTTAGAAAAGCCAATGAAGGAGAAAGAGAAGGAATAATTAGATAATGAAAAGAAATACTGTATCAGAATAGTACAGAATTGTGGGAACTAGCAGCATTACTAACAAGGTAATACAAATTCAAGCAAATATTTAAAACAAGTGTGAGTTATGATGACCCAAATAATGCCCAGAAAATAAAGTCACAAAAATTTAAAATGTTAACAACAACAAAACAAAAAATAGTCAAAAACCAGAGCATGAATAATACCAAAGGGGCAATGCTGAAAAATCTAAGATGATGAATGTCGATATTTGAATCATTTGCTACATACACTCTCTAATATGACTTTGAATTTATACACACACACATACACATACACACACACACATGAGTCCCAAAAGTTGTAGTGCAGCTTAAAATTTGCTTCTAGGGGTGGCTAGGTGAGCAGTGAATAGAGCATCAGCCCTGGAGTCAGGAGGACCTGAGTTCAAATCTGGCTTCAGACACAACACAAAACCTAGCCGTGTGACTTTGGGCAAGTCACTTAACTCCAATTCCCTCCAACAAAGCAAAATAAAACTGTAAAATTTGTTTCCAACTCTTTCAAGTACCACAATAATTTTTAAGAGGAAATTATATTGGGATTTTCTGCAACTAGCCTTAAATCTAGAGTGATGGAGAGAGAGATAATTAAAGATTTTAAATTTTGATAGCTTATAATGACACTAACATTTCTGTAACACCTTGTTTTTCAAATTCCCCCCAGACACATATAGGAATCCCTATAACCATCTGTATTGCTTCAAAGCTTAAGCAAATTCAGTTTTGAGAAAATTTTACATCTTTTTGTAAGGTTCTTTTTATAACAGGAGTTGCAGTAATTTGGGGGAAATGTCTATATCTCGATCTATATGCTGGCCAGTAGAGATGAGATAACCTATTAAACTAAGATTAAAGGATGTTCTGCAGTATCACTTACTATGTCTGAAACCCAACTGTATCTCCAATTTGTTTTTTTTGTTTTTTAAGTCACACTTACTGATTTTACAGTTTTGCACCTTTACCAGCATCTAGAAATCCATTAAAGCCCCTTTTGTTCAGAGATGAACTATAGGATAAGGGTGAGGGGTATTGTGGCTTTACATAGAAAGATTGCATCAACAAATGGTCTTTCTGGTACTCTAGTTGTGATAATATCTGACATTAGTCAGTGGAATTGTGTGGAACATCTGCTCAGCCAGGTAGTAGTTTCTATCTGACTACCCGAACTTTCTTAATTGACTAAAGACCTATGTGACTCTCTAGGTTACATATCTAGATTTGGTCTGAATAAAAGAGATCACACTAATTAAGCTTTCTGAAACCTCTACCTGGAGTTACCCAATTATGTCAGAAGGTTCCCATAGTTTTTTAGTTCTCAAGTCTCCTCAGTTTTACTTTGCTGATGCAAATGTGAGATTTCCCACATTTAATCTTTGACCTTTATTTCTGCCAACAAAGTTGTTTTTACATCAAAATGTGATGTAAAATTATATTTTCATTGCCTGGTGCTCCCACAATTCAAATCCAGGCCCTCTATGTGCTAAAATGATGACTTTTTTCAAGGGTACCATATAATGATGAGAAATATACGTTCAAATCTAACTTTCAACAATATTTTAAGATCCATAATTCACCTTCTTTATCATTCTTCTTCCTGTTCATCATTATATTAGGCTTATCTAGATATGAATGAAGAATATAAAGAATTCCCTGTGATTATTTTGCTTCTATCAATGTCCTTTCATGTTTGTTAGCTTTTCCTTTAGAAATTTAAATCTTATTTTGCTTTATTTCATTGTTCATAGTGCCTTTAAGAACAATATAATTTCCCTCTCCATCTATTTTTTTTAACTGATATTTTCTGTTTCTTACATCACCACAATATCTCATGTATCTTTCCTTCTCTCCCACCCCTTCCCTGAGAGTTATTCTATATGACAAACAGTATTTTTAAAGAGGAAAAAAAAGAGTCCTAACAACTGGTCAATACATTAAAAAGTCCCAAAACACATGCAATGTGTAACACCTATGGACCTTCTACCTCCATGAAGTTGGAGACTTGATGTGTCTTTCATATCTCTTCATTTGAGTCCTGTTTGATCTTCATAATTTTGTTGGATTTACTTTTGACTTTTTGGTGTATAATTGCTCTTTAGACTTACATTGTTGTAGTTATTTCAACTATTGTTTTCTTATCTCTGCTTACTTTACTTTGCACCAGTTCATGTAGATCCTCCCATACTTCTCTGTATTCATCATATACATTGTTTCTTATATCACAGTAGTGTTCCATCCTATTCATGTACCACAATTTGCTTAGCCATTCCCCAATTGATGAACATCTACTTTGTTTCCAATTCTTAACTATCACCAAAAAAAATGCTACTATAAATATTTTAGAACATATGGGGACTTTCTTCTTATGAATGACTTCCTAGGGATATAAGCCTACTAATGGAGTCTTTTGTTCAAAGGGTAAGAACATTTTATTTTCTTTATTTGTATAATTCCACATTATTTTCCAAAATTATTACCAGAGGTGGGGAACCTGTGGACTCGAGGCAGCAGGTTCCCCACTCCTGGATTATACCATTTCACAACTCTACCAAAAATGTATTAATATGTTCACCTTCCTATAGCCCCTCCAACATTGACTATTTCCATTTTTTGTCATTTTTGTGAATTTACAGGGCATAAGGTGAAACTTCAGAATTATTTGGATTTGGATTTCTCTTGTTATTAGAAATGTGAAGCATTTTTCATGTGATTATGAATACTTTGCTGGGTTGGTTGTTTGGTTTTTTGAAAACTGTTTTGATCATTAATCTACTTTGATCATTAATCTACTAGAGAATAGCTACTAGTCATTCATACATACGTGTGTGTGTGTATAGTATTGTAACTATATTGTCCAATAAGAATTTTTGAGCAAAAATCCTGTCGAGTAGATAACTGCTTCCTTGAGAAGAGCATCAAAGGAGCTGAATATAGATTGATTCCATAGTATTTATTAAATCCTTACTATTTTATAGCAGAACAGAATGCATTTTTCTTAGACAATTTTCAGATCAGATTTTGGTTTCTTTAAATTTTTTATTATGGACACATAAACATGACCTCTAATTGAGAGGATGCTAGTTCCATATGAATTAGAACTGCCAATATCCTGGGAGACAGCCCCAAAGTTCATTTATAACAAGCTAAATCAAACTGAAACCAGGTGCTGCCAGTCATTAGCTCAGCTAGGCACAGAGCCTAATTAACACAGCTAGCTAAATATTCTGGTAACTGTCAGTGGAAACTAGTGTTTAAAGATTATTGCCACTATACAAAAGCAAGGGATCTCAGTGTTAGAACAAAACTAAGAAATCATTTCTAGGGATTCTTAACCTGGAGTACATGAAGTTAGTTGTTTTTGAAAATAATTTGATAATGGTATTTCAATAAAATTGGTTTCCTTTGTAATTCTATGTATTTCATCTTATTGTAACATAAAAACATAGTTGTATGAGGAGGTTCCAATGCCACACAAAGATTAAGAACCCCTGAGCTATGTTGATCCCCAGTACATAGTGCAAATACTTCTTTAAAAAAAAGTGTTGTCCAATAAAACCATTCCAAAGTACACATGATGGAAAATGTCAGCCACATTCAGAGAAAGAGCTATAGAGTCAGACTGCAGAACAAAGTAGACTATTCTTTTGTTTCATTTTTTTTCCTTGTGGTTTTTCCCATTTGTTATAATTCTTCTATGCAACATGTCTAATGTGAAAATGTGTTTATTAGGAATTTGTGTGTAGAGCCCATATTATATTGCAAGCCATTTTGGGGAGGGAGGGGAAAGGAAGGGGGAGAAAATTGAAAACTTATGGAAGTGAATATTGAAAACTAAAAATAAGTAATTTAATTTTTTTTAATTGTTCTCCAGTCTTTCCTTGAAAACCTTCAGTGACAAGGAACTTAGTATCTCATAAGACAGTCAAATACTTGCTTTCTCAGGCAAATATAATTGTTAGATATCTAAACAGTTATGTTGTTCAGCCTTCCTAATCCTTTTTATTCATTGGTCTACTTTCCTTTTGCAGAAACATGTAACAAATTTAGAGTAGCTAGGTGGTGCAGTGGATAAGAGTGTCAGCCCTGGAGTCAAGAAGACCTGAGCTCAAATCTAGCCTCAAACATTTACTAGCTGTGTGACCCTGGGCAGGTCACTTAAACCTGTTTGCCTTAGTTTCCTGACCTGTAAAATTAGCTGAAGAAGGAAATGGCAAATGCTCCAGTATCTTTGCTAATGGAACCCCAAATGGGATAAGGACTCAGACATGACTGAAACAACAACAAAAATAACAAGTCTAATTCCTCATTCAGATGATATTACTTTGGGAGTCTGAAGCTATCTATAATATCTGAGCTAAATGTTCCCTTATCCAGACTCTGTGAACTCCCCTTCTTTCAAATGAAATCTTAATACAGCATAGTTTTGAGTCTCCTCACCATTGTACTTATACTCCTTTGGAACATCTACAGCTGGTCAAAAATTCTCCTAATATCATCCAGAACCAATAAATATTCCATGAATACTCCACCTACAATATAACCCAGAGAAGTAATAAAATGAAGAGGAAAGAATTTGCTTCAGAGTTGCAGAATGTTGGTTCAAATCATATTTCAGATATCTACTATTTAAGTTAGCTTGGAAAAATTTCTTTAACTCTCTGGGGTCCCATTTCCTCATCTGTAAAATGAAGAGATAGGAATAAAAGGCCTCTAAAGACCCTTCCTGATCTAGTTTGATCAAGCTGTCTATAGTCATATAAAAATGCTCTAAATCACTATTGATTAGAGAACTGCAAATTAAAACAACTCTGAGGTACCACCTTACTCCTATCAGATTGGCTAATATGATAGAAAAGGAAAATAATAAATGTTGGAGGGGATGTGGGGAAATTGAGACATTAATGTACTGTTGGTGGAGTTGTGAGCTAATTCAACCACTCTGGAGAGCAATTTGGAACTATGTCCAAAGAGCTATAAAACTGTTCATACCTTTGAACACAGCAATGCCACTACTAGGTCTATGTCCCAAAGAGATTGCAAAAAAAAAGGCAAAGTAACTATTTTTACAAAACTATTTATAGCAGCTCTTTTTGTGTAGTAACAAAGAATTGGAAATTGAGGGGATGCCCATCAATAGGGGAATGGTTGAACAAATTGTGGTATATATAACGGTAATGGAATATTACTATGCTATAAGAAATGATAAGCAGGATGATTTCAGAAAAACCTGGAAAAACTTAAATGACTGATGCAAAGTGAAGTTAGCAGAACCAGGAGGATAGTGTATATTGTTACAGCAACACTGTATGATGACCACCTGTAAATGGCTTAGCTATTCTCAGAAATACAATGATTCAAGACAATTCCAAAGGATTCATGATGAAGAATGCCATCCATCTCCAGATAAAGAACTGACAGAGTCCGAATACAGATCAAAGAATGCTATTTTTTTACTTTTTTCCATTTGGTTTGGGTTTTTTTCCCTTTGGGTGTGTGTGTCTTCTTTCACAATATGACTAATATGGCAATATGTTTTGTGTGACTGAACATGTATAACCTGTATCAGATTATTTACCATCTCAGGGAGGAGGGAGATGAAATAAGGAAAGAGAAAATTTGGAACTCAAAAATTTTTTTTAAAAATAAATGTTAAAATTTCTCTTTACAAATAACTGGGAAAAAATAAAATATTATTTAAAAAAAGAAAAGAGTTTGATCCATAATACAGAATTATCATATTTATATTTTAATGAATCCCTGAAATATTCTCAACAATTACCTAAATAATAGCCTTCACATGATGTGAAAGTGAAAATTATTTTTAAAAATCAGATTTTACAAAATTATCAATATTGAAGGGTTTTATTCAAAGTTAAATTATAAGCTATAACCTATGTATATAATTTTCCCAATTTCCTATTTTATTCAGGCATAAAAAAGAACAGAATTCACAAATAATTTCTTGCCTCATTTACATTTTAAAAGCATCTTTACAGGAATTGTCTTATTAATGCCTTAGTCATTTCATTTTCATGCAATGATAATTCCATTTGGGGTACATTGTGAAGATTTCCACATTGCCATCATGTAAAATGATGTGCTGTGGAAAATTTAAATGTAAAAACTGAAACATTTCTTACCCATACTCTGTTGTCAATTCATAGCTAATGGAGCTGACAGGTAAAGCAAATAAGGGAGAAATTAGGCCTGACTTGTAATTCTTACTGTGATACTTTATTGTCTACATGGCCTTGAGCAAGCTCCTTCTTTGCTTCAAAATTCTGAAATTTTCCAATCCATTTCACACCTCCTATTTGCCTCTGGGAACCTTGCAAAGTTGAATTCAATTGTCTAAGTGCTTTGGGTGACTCAAAGACAGGGACTACTGAAGTATCGTGTAAAGAAGCCATCGGAAATAAGATTAAACTTAATGATGTCTGAGCATCCTTCTAGCTCTAATTACCAAAATCCTATGATCCTTGAAGTAGGAAGGGTTGCACGCAGAGAAAAAGATCCAGGAAATAGAGTTTACACATATGCAAAGGTGATTTATGCATAGTATTTTGTTCAGAAGAAGCAGCATGGCACAGTGGGTAGACATGGCCTCAGAATCAGGAAGTCCTAGATTCAAGTCTTTCCTGGCTATGTAATTTAACCTGTATTGGTATAGAGAATTCCTCACCAGGAGAAGAATAAGCATTTATTAGGTTCTTACTTACCCCAATAGGGTGTATGAGGTGTTCAAGAAGAGCTAGCATCTCTAGTGTGAGTGCTTGTGGAGCTCTTTTCAGGGCTGTTCATATATCTACAGGGTCCACCTATTACCCAGCTCTCACCTGTGGCTCCGGCAGCCACACCTGGATAAAACCATTTCTGCAAATAGATTAAACCAGGTTGAGGGTAACTGACAGACTTCAAACTTGTCAGTGTGTTAGGGGGTATCTATACCAAGCACATGAAGACTTCCCCAAAGGAATGGATAAAACCCCAGCTTTCCCATCTTCCAAGTTCCCAGTGAACTTGTCACTCTACCATGGGTTTCCAACCTGGAGGATGAATACCTCATAGGGAACTTTGGATTTGGGGCAAGGATCCATCCTTTTAATGACTCAGGGTGATAAATAAGCAAACCTACCTAGTATAGACTGAATTACTGCCATTTAACATATATGCATCACTACTTTTCAAATATATGTATGTACATATATATGTCATAATTAGTCAAATACAAAGTCATTTAAAATATTACTGAATTCACAGGAGCTTTTTGTCATCATGTATTTTTCTCAATCAACAGATATTAATCATACCACCATGATCACATGAGTATAAGATTTGTGTCATTATAAATGTGAACTTGGTAGAACTTTTCAGTACTTCTATTTGCCTGGCATAGGATTCAAGAAATCAGTCACAAAGAAAATCAGAATAATATTTTATTGAGTGTTGTTATTATAATTGATAATAAAGGTATTAATATATTATAGTAAATAAAATATGTATACAAATAGAAATATATGCATATAAATGGAAATAAAATTGATGTATATAAATAGAAAGTGAAATATAAATAAAAATACATATAGAAATAGAATAAAATATATGTGTAGAAATAGAAATAAATAGTATAAATAATGACTTTATTTGTTTAGATGCTTTTATGTTACTGTGAAGTGGACTACTTGGACTATGTAAAGCACTATACAGTGGGCATCATACTATCACCTATTTCCCAGGGTTGTTAAAATCAAATGAGATAATATTTGAAAAGTACTTAGCCCAGTGCCTGGCATAAGGTAGGTTCTATATAAATAATTTGTGTTCCTTCCTATGTGGAAGGTATTATGCTAGGTGCTGGGATACAAAAAAAAAAGTCAATTCTTGCCCTCAAGGAATTTGCATTCTTCTTAAAGGCATATAATATTTATATAAATAATTAAAGCAATTTTAATAGCATGCTAACAACTAGTGACATCAGAAAAGACTTCATGAAAGGGAAACATTTGAGTTACGTTTTGGGAGAAACAAGGGATTCTCTGAGGCAGAAGTAGGGAGATTGTGTATTACAGACATGGGGAATCCCTTGGGCAAAGGTACAGATATGGACGATCTTGTACAAGGAACAACTGGCAAGTCAGTTTAATTAGAATATACTTGTAAATGGATGAAATATTGAAGGTGAGAGAAAGGAAAGGGCCATGGATAACTTCATAGTAGTGAACCAAGGCTACAAACTTTCCCTAGAAGGTAATCATTGGGTCAGACTGCTAATCAAGCAATCCTCTTCTGATTGGACTTTCACTGTCCAAATACCTCATTGTAATTGCATGATATAGCTAGGTCCAGATCCCTTACAACCCTGAGTCACAGGTCTCCTTCATTGCTCTTCAACCATGAAACTTGTAGTGTTCTTATTTCTCCAAAAAGCATGATGCTCATCTGAGTCTTCTGTTTTCTCTGATTTTCTTTTCATTCTTTCTTATATAGCACAATAGTTTTTCATTCTATTCATCTACCATAATTATTCGGCCATTTCCCAGTTGATGGGGGCCCCCCCCTGCTTAGTTTTCAGGTGTTTTCTCCAATAAAAAGAGCTCCTACAGATGTTTTTGTACATAGGTGTCATTTTCCTCTTTCTTGTATCTTTTTTTGAGTATTCACTTAGCTTCTGAGATGGGCATGGAGGATATGGAAAATATTCATGCATGCATGGGATTGTCCCTCCCTTCCTCATGTACCCTCCCCCCCACTCCCACCAACATATAAATCCATGCTGATGCACTCTGTTCTAAGTGAGGAAAAGCAAAGGGTCCAAGAAAGGGTCAGAAGTAGCCTATAGTTCTCCTTTATAGGCTGTTGCAAAGGAAACAGCACCAACAACAAGAGTCCATTCTTCTGAATTGCTTTAATTACCCTTAACTCCTCCCCATTGAGGTGTTTTTGGAGAAATATAATGAGTCCAGTTTTGGACATAGTGAGTTGATTTGCTTATGGTTCATCCAGGCAGAGATTTCTAGTGAGGAGTTGGCACTGGAAGACAGAAGTTCCCAAGAGAGATAAGGGCAGAATATAGGATCATAAATTCATAAAGACCATCTAGTGCAGCCTCTTCACTTTATAGATGATGAAACTAAGGACTAGAGAGTTTAATTGTCTTGTCCAAGTTCACACAGGTTAAAAAGTGGGAGAGGGTAGGATTTGAACCCTGATCCTATGACTCCAAGTCTATCCATCTTTTGCTGTATCATGATGTCTTTCCTGTATAAATAGATAATTTGTCTAAAGATGATACTTAACCCTTGAACCTAACAGTGATGCACTGAGAAGTATGACCACTCTCCTGATTCTTTATATCATAGTTTCTCACTCACAATAGGTGAAATCATTTGGAAGAAGACTGACACTGAGGTTGATAATTCTATACTGATAGTCAATTCTAGAATGGCAACTAAAAAATATTTCTGTGGCAAAGCAAAGGAAAAATTGCTTGCTTACAAAATCTTCTGCCCAGTAAAGTAGTCTATTGTAAATATAATCTCTTCCAAACAGCTGTGTCTGCAAGTCATCTTCTGGCACCAATTTTCTCAGAAAATGCTGTCCTATTGAACCTTTCCTTTTTCATAAACTTTCATTAGAAAATATTGAAAGGGCCACAAGGGTTTTATTCAAAGTTCTCAAAAAAAATATTATGTCTTTTGGTTCATTTTCAATCCTGCATGTAAGTGAGAAAAACCAAAAAAGTAGTATTTTAGCAATTTAATTAATTTATATATAACTTCTACATTCTCTGATTAATAAGTTTAGGTTCTTACCCGATCCCCCTCCCATCACTGACCACACACAAGCATTGATATTGACCTTATCATTTTCTACCTTAGATTATACTTTTCTCTGTACATATATAATTTCCTCACTAGATAGCGATCTCCCTTGAGGACAGAAACTAGTTCATTATTTTCTTTGTATAGGAGGCACAGTGGATAGAGTACTGGGCATGGAACCAGGAAGATTCATCTTTGTGAGTTCAAATCCAGCCTCAGGCACTTACTACCTGTGTGACCCTGGTCAAGTCATCTAACCCTTTTTGTCTTGGTTCCTCATCTGTAAAATGAGATGGAGAAGGAAATGGCAAAGCACTCCAGTTTCTTTGCAAGAAAACCTCAATTAGGGTTACAAAGAGTCAGACAAGACTGAAACAACTGAACAAAAAGAAGTATAATACCTTGTAAGCACATTTTATTTTTACATTAATTGAATTTATTTGAATAGAATGGAACAGAACTGAATACAAAACTACAGCAAGGATGGTTTAATATTAGGAAAACCATCAGTATAATTGATCATATCAACAATAAAACTAGCAGAAACCACATGATCATCTCAATAGATGCAGAAAAGGCTTTTGACAAAATGCAACATCCATTCCTATTAAAAACACTAGAAAGTATAGGAATAAATGGAGACTTCCTTAAAGTAATAGGTAGCATCTATTTAAAGCCATCAGCAAGTATTATATGTAATGGGGAGAAGCTAGAAGCATTTCCAATAAGATCAGAGGTGAAACAAGGGTATCCACTATCACCCCTCTTAGTCAATCTGGTATTAGAAATGTTAGCAGTAGCAATTAGAGAAGAAAAAGAATCAAATTAGGCAAGGAAGAGACCAAGCTATCACTCTTTGCAGGTGACATGATGATATACTTAGAGAATCCTAGAGAATCAAGTAAAAAATTACTTGAGACAATAAATAAATTTGGCAAAATTACAGGATATAAAATAAACCCACATAAATCCTCAGTATTCCTGTATACTTTTAATGAAATCCAACAGCAAGAGATAGAAAGAGAAATCCCATTTAAAGTTATTGTAGACATCATAAAATATTTGGGAATCTACCTGCCAAAACAAACCCAGGACCTATATGATCACAACTACAAAACACTTTTCACACAAATAAAATCAGATCTAACTAATTGGAAAAACATCAATTGCTCATGGCTGGGTCAAGCTAATATAATAAAAATACAATGTTACCTAAATTAAATTATATATCTAGTGCCATACCAATCAATTTACCAAAAAATTACTTTATAGAACTATAAAAAATAGTAACAAAATTCATTTGCAAGAACAAAAGGTCCAGAATACAAAAGGAATTAATGAAAAGAAATGCTAGGGAAGGTGGCCTAGCTATACCAGATTTTAATCTGTATTATAAAGCAGCAGTAATCAAAACTACTTGGTACTGGCTGAGGAATAGAACAGTAGATCAATAGAATAGATTGGGTACACGAGACTCAGCAGTCAATGACTATAGTAATCTACTCTTTGATAAACCCAAAAGACCCCAGTTTTTGGGATAAGAACTCACTATTTGACAAAAACTGCTGGGAAAACTGGAATATAGTATGGCAGAAACTGGGCATAGACCATTATCTAACACTGTATACCAAAATCAAGTCTAAATGAGTGCATGATCTAGGTATAAAGGCTGATACTGTAAGCAATCTGGGAAAGCAAGGAATAGTTTATCTGTCAGATTTATGGAGAGGGGAAGATGTTATGACCAACAAGAATTAGAGAGCATTATAAAATGCAAAATGGATAACTTTGATTACATGAAATTGAAAAGCTTCTGTACAAACTAAGCCACTGTAACCAAGATTAAGAGGGAAGTGGAAAATTGGGAAAGAATTGTTGCAATCAATGTCTCTGATAAAGGCCTCATTTCTAAAATATACAGAGAATTGAGCCAAATCTGTAAAAATACAATTAATTCTCCAACTGATAAATGGTCAAAGGATATGAACAGGCAGTTTTCAGAAGAAGAAATTAAAGATATCTATAAGCATATGAAAAAATGCTCTAAATCACTATTGATTAGAGAAATGCAAATCAGAACAACTATAGGGTAACACATCTCTCCTGTCAGATTGGCTAAGATGACAAAACAGGAAAATGACAAATGCTGGAGGGGATGTGGAGAGGATGTGGAAAAATAGGAACACTAATGCATTGTTGGTGGAGTTGTGAACTGATTCAACCATTCTGGAGAGCAATCTGGAACTATGCCCAAAGGGCTATAAGTAATTTCATATCCTTTGACCCAGAAATACCACTTCCAGGGTTGTATCCCAAAGAGATCATAGAAGTAGGAGGAAGACCCATATATACAAAAATATTTATAGCAGCTCTTTTTGTGGTGGCAAAGAATTGGAAATTAAGGGGATGCCCATCAATTGGGGAATGGCTGAACAAGTTGTAGCATATGAATGTAATGGAATACTATTGTGCTATAAGAAATGAGGAGCAGCATGGACTTCATATTTACCTGGAGAGACTTATATGAACTGATGCTGAGTGAGCAGAGTAGAACCAGGAGAAATTTGCACACAATTACAGACACAATGTATGTGTGATGACCAACTTTGATAGACTGTTCTCTTCTTAGTTATGCAGAGTTATAAGTCAACTCCAAAAGACTCATGATGGAGAGAGATGTCTACACTCAGAGAAAGAACTAGAAAGAACAGAGTTTGAATGCAGATTGAAGCAAAGTACCTGCTCTCCTTCTTTTTCTTTTTTGGTCTTGTTTCTTCTTTCTCATTGTTCATTCCATCTGATACAATCCTTCTTTATAACCTGACTAATTTCTAATGTGAAAGTATTTGCTGATCCTATACTTGATTGTATGACACCATGAGGGGAGGAATTTAAAACTCAAAGAATTATGGAATTGAATCTTGTAAACTAAAAGTGAACAGATTAATAAAGACCAAAAACATTTAAAAAAAATAAAAATAAATCCAAAGCTGTAACACTAAATATTGCTGAAAAGAGATATTCCATGCTTTTCTCTGGAAAAGAAAAATCCTGCAAATCATCAGTATCTCTAGAAAGTTACTGAATGTGAAGCTTAGCTTGATGTCATTATCACATGTCAAACCATAAGAAATGAATAGTATCTCTCCTACATATTTTTACTGCTAACATGAGCTCTGTAATCACTATACCAGCCTGAGTTATACAACAACAAGCCAATCAGAAAGGCTTCTGAAGCCCAAAGTTACTTGATATACCAGTGATTCTTTGCCAGCGAACTCTAGCTAACCCTAAATGCCTGTAGCTGCTAGACAGCAAACAGCTTAAGGGCAATATTGAGCAGCAACTGCAGACTCATGACCTTACTTGAGACTTTCTAAACATCCTGGCTTATTATGTCTACAGAAGTCTGCTCCCTTAACCCACCAGCTCTCTGCCCCAAAGCTCATGGAAACTTTATCATCTCACCCCTTCACTCTCCTTTGAGCAGCTGAGAATTCTCCCTCTCTGCTCTCTTGCAGGTTCTCTCACCTGCATCCTTTTCTCAGACAATAAAGCTTTAAAATCTATGATCAGACTCTTTTCATTTCAGGGCCCTTTATGGACCTGGGGGATGTTTTGTTAACATTACCTAAAGAATATTATAAGATACTTACTAAAAATGTAGTGTTTTATGTTCCAGAGTTATTTCATTCTTAAACCATGAAAATTTACTTCTTGTATTCCATTCCTCCCAGTCAACCTATTGTTACTTCTCAAGGTTAGCTAAATATTTAGTAAATGAATCTCTTACTACTAAAGTAAAAAATTAAGCTATTATCAGAACCAGAGAAATGAGCAATTCATAGAAATCAGAGCCCATCTTTTCTAAATTCTCTATATATTTACTAGGTGATTTCTCACTTTCTCAACTTTATTTAGGCTTTGTGGATTGATTCTGAGAGCACTGATCACCTTGGCATCATTAGGAGCATCTCTACCTTGAAACAGGTGTTATCCTAAGAGATAACATGATCAGTTTGGACAGTCAAGTGTTTACATCTGATAGCAAGTTATTTTTATTATATTAAAATACTCGGGGTTCCCTCTAGTTGCAGTATGTTTTAAGATTGCTTTGGGCTTTCTGGAGTGCTCTTTCAACATGAGGAAAAATTTCAACCTTTCCTCTCCTTCTTCCCTCTTGGGGAATTGTTACTGTTTATGAAAATGTGTTGATAAAACAATTTCAGGAGATCAGATGGCTTCTCAATTTCCCTTCTGGAAATAAACCTAACGCTAATAAGATTATAACAACATTGCACTCAGTGGGTGTGCGATGAATGTTACTTGAATGAATGATTCAACATAACACTACTTAACATGATATTTCAATAAAATTTTATTTCATGACCATAGCTTCTTTCTCCATTAAATCTATGATTTTTGGAAGGTAAGAATAGAGAACACCTAGTGACCTAAGACGTGTGTCTAATGATCCAAGAATATTCAACCAGAATTTGGAAATCTTGGCATTCAACGATAATAGAGCAGTTTTTAAATATTTCTCTAATATTCCTTTGTTCTGATTCCTGCTTTATAAAATCATTTTAATAATATTTATTTACTGCCAGACTCATCTTCGTAAGATAAGGGGCTGGTTTGTAAGATGAACACTTTGAAACCTCTGATTAAATAATGCTGTTCATTACCCAGTATTGTCTCAGGCTAAGAGAGTTTTATTTGTTCAACAGCCCCAGACACCTTTTAATATAACTTAATTGTATATCCATAGGTCTAATCCCAGTAATCAGCAGGTAGGTCATACAGGGAATACCAACAAAAGAACCAACTGCAGGCATCAAATATTGCAAAGTCTCTCCTCCTTTCTTCTTATTCTTTTTCAACAATGCACATTACCCTTTCTCATCTTCCTTAGCCTCAAAATAATAATAAAAACTGATATTTACACAATCAATCAATAAACATTCATTAAATTTCTACTATGTGGCAGGCAGTGTATTAAGTGGTAGAAGTACAAAAAAGAGGCAAAAGACAGTCCCTGCCCTCAAAGAGTTTATAATCTAATGGGGGAGATAACATGCAAAAAAAAACCTTATGTACAGGATTAACAGGAAATAATTACCCAAAGAAAACACTAGAATTAAGAGGAGATGGGGAAGGCTAACTACAAAAGATGGGATATTAGTTGGGACTTAAAGAAGCAAGGGAAGTCAGTCAGAGCTGAGGAGGGAAAGCATGCCAAGCATGGAAGACAGCCAGAAAAAAAAGTGCCCAGAGTGCTTCAGTCATGGAACAACTAGGAAGCCAGGGTCACTGGAGAGAAAAGTATGTAGGAAGACTGGAAGAGTAAGAGGGAGTTGGGTTATGAAGAGCTTTGAATGCCCACAAGGCATTTTGTATTAGGCCCTGGAGAACATGGGGAGGCACTGGAGTTTATCTAAGCAGGAAAGGATGATATGATCAGATTCATGCTTTAGGAAAATAATTTTAGTGTCTGAATGGAGGATGGATTGGAGTGGTGAGAGACCTGAGGCAGGCAGACCCACCAGCAGATTACTGGGGTGTTAGGGAGAGGAATAGGGTGAGAGATAATGAAGAGTCAAGGATAACTCTTGGGTTTTAAGCACTTTTTTCAATAACTATTCAATAACAATATTCAATAATATCCAATAACTATTCACTGGAGTTTTCTTCATTTATACACAATTATCCCTTCTTCATCATGGGAGTTAGGGGGACTGCACAACCCTTCCCCCTCCCACCCATCCCCATCAATCTGGAAAATCCAAGTAAAAATTTTGGTCCTATTAATTTTTTTTATGTGATATTAGAGTACCCTATTGTAAAATCTGGGTTAGGTATTTGGTAATAGAATCTGGAAAATCCAAGTAAAAATTTTGACTCTATTAATTTTTTATTTTTTATGGGATATTAAAGTACCCTATTGTATAATGTGGGTTAAGTATTTGGTCATAGAATCAAAGTTTGAATATTGGGGCTGGGGGTAGTTCTATTAGGACTCCATCATTCCCCCCTCAGAGATCTGGGACCCAAATTAATTTGGGGAAAGGGATGGGGGTCTCTGCTTCTGTAGCTTCTTCAGGATGGCAAAGAGCATAGAACTGTCCCTGCCTTAGTGGGTCCCAGAGAGGTAGGGGAGGATGGGAGTGAACTGAACTTGAGCTGCATCCAAAGGATGGACTGGGTGCTCTGGTTTCTGTTGGCATTTTTCCTGTCGGGTCTAGGTATAGAGACAGTCTCAGAATTTAACAGATTCACAAAGCTGGAAAAAAATTAAGAAATCGCTATGTCTGTTCACCTAACTCCAAGTATAACCAAATAAATCATACATGTATGACAAGAACTTCATTGTAGGTCTCCAGTTTTGAATTTTTTTATTAAAGTTATTTTTCTAATTTTTAAATTAGGAAAAGTTATACAGCCATACATCAGGGCCATGACAGTGAACTATTTAAATTTTGCTGTTGAAGTAGTGGACCACTAAGAGCCCTTTCAAATGGGAGATTCTATGAACTCTATTATTCATGTGAAGTGATGCTAATTTTTTTTTCTTTTTAAGTGTCTAAGACCCCTTATGCCTTCAAGGTTCCTATGGTACCATTAGCATTTGCAAACAAGTACTTTTTCATTCACTTGCTAAACCTAAATCAATTTATATTTAATCATAAAGTGTCATGAAATAAACCAGATCTTCTCTCTCCTTTGCAAAAAAAATCTATATTAGAAAAGCTCAGTTTAAACATAAAAACAACTAAAGTATTACAGTGTTTTTTAGATTATGGTTGAATAATGCCCCCTTGAGTTCTTTTAAAGAAATCTCTAGAAATAATTCAGTCACACACCTAAAATAACTTGATTAGTACTAGAAAAAAATATCACTCAATTCCTAAAGCTATCAGCACAAACCCCAAAAGACTAAAAGATATGGAAAAATTTGTAATAGGAGATTTAGCTTGTCCAACTGATACTGTCACCTATTGGGGGATATCTACTTATTTGATTTATTAATAGTACAGTAAAACATTAAAGTTGTATGTTAGTGCCAGCAAGATGTCTACTTCTTGATAGAAACATCTATTTGAAGGGTCATGCTTGTGAGAAATTTAATCCTTTCCAAATTGTTTTTGATGCTTATTCATTAAAAAGAAGAAAATGAGGGAGGAATGGAATATTCTCCTTTTGGGAAACAACTTTTAAGTATTTTTAAAATCTTTATTATATACAGGCAAATTATGGATACAATTTTGCCTCCTCACTTTATCTTTGCTTTTCAATTAGGAAAATTGAAAAATGAAAGTCAAATTTTTCTTTACATTTTTCCACTAATAATAAAATGGCCATGCCCTTTAACCTAGCAATTTCATATTCCTCAAAGATGTCATTAAGAAGAAGAAAGTCCCCACATATACCAAAAGCAGCAGTTTTTGTCATAGCAAAGATTTGGAAACAAAGTGAGTGAACATTATTGGAGAATGGCAAAACAAATTATAATATATGAAATGCAATGGTATATTATTGTGTTTTAAGAAATTATGAATGTGATGAATGCTTGTAAAGATCTACATGGACTGATGCAAAATGAAGAAGAAGCAAGAAAACAATACATACGATGAATACAAAAATGTGAGTGGAAAGAACAAGCAATAAAATTTTGAAAAGAGAGAGAAGGAAAAACACGAAAAAAAATGGACAGGATGGAAATACACAGTAATCGTAACTATGAAATGAATTCACCCATAAAACAGAAGCAGATGGCAGAATGGATTAGAAACCAGAATCCAACAATGTGCTGTTTACAAGAGACACACTTGAAACAGAAAGGCACACACGGAGTTAAAATAAAGGGCTGGAGAAGAATCTATTATGCTTCAGCTGAAGTAAAAAAGGCAGGTTTAGCATTCATTATCTCAGACAAAGCAAAAGCAAAAATAAACCTAATTAAAAGAGATAATCAGAAGAAACTACATTTTCCTAAAAGATACCATTAACAATGAAGTAATATTTAAAAAATTGCCCCCAAATTTTCCTCTACATTTTTGAAGTTATTCCTGTTTCCTTTTAGTTTTCAGTTATATTAGCACAATAAACTCTAGTCATTCTATATATTTCTTCTAGTTTTGTTGTGATATTACTTTGTTTATTTACTATTTTTAAAATTTGTCTTTCAGCCCTTTTCTCTTTCATCAGACTGGGTAAAAATATATCAGGTTTATTAGTCTTTTCAAAGAAACAGTTTTTAATTTTATGTATTCTTTATTTTTTGATCTCCTGTTTATTTCTCACCTAATTTTTTTTTTGCTTTTTGGATGGGGGAAAGCAGGGTTAAATGACTTGCCCAAGATCACAGGAATAGTACCTGTTAAGTGTCTAAAGCCAGATTTGAACTTAGGTCCTCCTGACTCCAGGACCAGTGCTCTATTCACTGTGTCACCTAGCAGACTCCTCACCTAATTTTAATACCTCATTCTTTGTTCTTATTTTATATTTGTTTACATAATGATGTTCTAATTTTTTAACTGCATGTTCAGTTCATAATTACTCTTTTTCTATTTTACGTAGATTTATTCATGTATGTCTGCTTTAGCAGCATCCTAGAAATTTAAGTATGTTAGTTCATCATTTCCATTTTTCTCATAATTTCTAATTATCTGATTTATTCCTTGGATCACTCATTATAGTATGTAATTCTTAATTATTCATTTGAGTATATACCTTTTATTTGTTTTCTCTACAATGATTAGCAATTTTATTGTACAGTGTCCTATAAAGGACATGTTTAGTATTCCTGCCTTTTCACATTTGTTTGCAAAATCTCTGTGCCCTAATATATGATATTTCTACAATAGTATGATGTGATGCTAAATAGAGATATAAATATGTGTATACATATATATATATATATATATATCCATTAGCAGTTCCATTTAAAAGACAGCATAAGTCTCTTATTTGTTAAGAAATTGACCAGAAATTTCTTAACTATATTTTTTCCTTTTGTTTATCTTTGTTAGACTTACCTAAAACTGAGAAAGAGATATTGAAATTTTCTATCTTTCGTGTTATTCTCTAAGTCTTCTTGTAGGTAATGTTTTCCTTATGAATTTAGATACTATAGCATTTGTAGGATATAAGTTTAATATTGATATTGGTTTGTTGTTTATAGTTCCTGCATACTGTAGGTTTCCTTGTTTATATCTTTTTTTATGTTTTGAATGTTTGTTTTTGCTTTGTCTGATATCATGATTCTAATTCCTACTGTTTGGGCTTCATCAAATATGTAATGTCTTTTCCAGCCCTTCAGTTTTATGATGTCTGTATCTTTTTTATGTATGTCTACTGTGAGAAACAGATTATGAGGTTTAGTTTTCTCATCCAATCTGCCGGCATTTTTTTTTCATTTTATTGGTGTAACAGCAATGCTACTCACAGCTGCTGTGGGGGTGTAACACCAACACACAGGATAGCTGCTAGCACAGGTTCTTTCATCTGCTTTTCTAAAGGAAAGCAACTCAAAAGAGGTTGACAATCTTACTTTAATCAAACATATACATCATTTACTTAGTTCAGGAGAAAAAGTCAGTATCCTGAACTTCAGAGAAAATGCAAACAGAATTTACAAGCAGAAATAAAAGCATAAAGACCAACAGATAGGGCCTCTAACCATCTGACCAAATAAAACATACATCACAGATCAACAGACAGAGCCAATTGTCTGACCATTATATACATACATAGTTACCAGAAAGAGAAGCACCAACATCTGGGTTTTCAAAACCCAGGGGGTTCCTTAACAGCTGCCCAGATTCTCATCTGGTTATGCCATACTCTCCCCATGAGTGGGCTCCAAAGCAAAATGCTAACCTCAGAGTGTATGTACACTTCTTCAGGGTCAGAGGGCATCACAACCCTTGTGATCTAGGCTCCTGTGACTAAAACTGATGTGACTTAGGTTTCCATGTGACTTAAGCAGGTCACATAGAACTATTAATGGATGGGAAAGATCTCCCCATTAAGCAAAAAATACACTAATAATACAATTGGATCATTTAAACTATTCACATTTAGAGTTATGAGATTAAGGTTTATATTATCCTTTCATTTATCTCCAGTATTGGGAGGAGGGTTTCATCCAAATTAGGATTGTTCCTCCTTCTGCTATGAACACAGCACTATGTCTCAATTTATTTTAGTTTAATCTACTTTCAGGACACCTTATTCACACCTACTCTTTTCCTCTCATCTTCAAGCCTCACTCCTCCCATTTCTTAGTTCTTTCCCTTATTTTAGAGTTTTACAAAAATTATTGGTTCTTTATTCTTTTTTTCTTTTATCTACTTATTTAATTCTTATCCTATATTTTTCCTCTCAGTTAAGTAGCAAACTAAAACTACACCTTCTCTTCTCTGATTCAACTTATTTTGCTCGTTAGTTATTTTATTTTCCATGCCTTTAAAAATACATACATTTCTTTCCCTCAATTGCTTCATTTATGTATCTTCTTTTTCTATTTGAAACTCTTATTCTTTGATTCATGGTCCTTGTACTTAGTCTTAGTCACTTTTTTGCTTCATTTATGTATCTTCTTTTTCTATTTGAAACTCTTATTCTTTGATTCATGGTCCTTGTACTTTGTCTTTAGTCACACTATTCATGATGTAATTAAAGCTTCACAGGTACCTATTTGGGGTTATCTCTTCTAAACAATCTATGTGTTATTGCCTTATAGATCTTGACCCAGTTCCTCTTTTCTGTTGTGCTTCATTTTTAAGACCGTCATTGATGGAAGTAATGGGTACACTATTACCCTATCGCAAGAAATTCCCTGTGTCCCTGATTGTGCAATTAATTATTAGCTTTTTCGTTGCCATAATAATTTTTCACATTTGCCTTGAAATATTTTGTTGCTTTTATTTTTGGAGGGGGAAGGCAGGGCAATTGTGGTTAAGTGACTTGCCCAAGGTCACACAGCTAGTAAGTGTTAAGTGTCTGAGGCCGGATTTGAACTAAGGTCCTCCTGACTCCAGGGCTGGTGCTCTATTCACTGCACCACCTAGCCATTCCATGCCTTGAAATTTTCTACCTGGGTCCATACTCTTCTGGACAAAAGTTGCCTCAAAGAACTGTGATTCTTTTTCTCTTGAGGCAGGATGAATGACCTCTAAGTGCCAAATCTCTGTAGATTACACCCATTATAAAGAGCATTTGTCAGTGGTACCTCCTGCCACCACTGAAATAAAATTTCTACATTTATTTCCATACTTTTCAGTTCCTCCTTAGTGTTTCTTCACCAGTTCTCATACAATCACTCTTCTTTCTAAAGGATTATAGGTATTATTTTCCCTTCATTGTCAACCTTTCACTTAATTAGTCATGTATGTCACATATTACTTATGTAACATCTAATATGTAATATATGTCACATATATACATCTGTCTTTTTATTCCCCTACCTCTTTTATGCATTCTTGCATTCTGAATTTAGTACCATAAAAACATATATTCACCTGTAAGCAGGATGTTGTGAAGTTTGGTCCATTATATTTCAGGCCTGTTTCTCTACCATCTTTTCTTTTGACTTCTGCTTTTGCCGTTGTCACTATGTGTCTCTTTAGAAAGAAATTTCTTAATTTTGTTTTCATGGTACTTGGTTATTATATTTATCTTTCTTTTTTCTGATATATAGGATATTTGAAAAGTAAGTTTTTCGGGGCGGCCAGGTGGCTCAGCGAGTAAGAGCACCGGCTCCAGTGTTGGGACGACCTGGAGATCAAATCCCGGGCTCAGATACTCAGCACCACACCCAGAAATAACTGGCTGTGTAACCTTGTGATAGTAATGGCATTTAAAGATTCCCCTGTATTGGCTTGGTTTTCAAATTGATTGTGTTAAAACCCAGAGCTTGTTAATCCCACCTGTGGGATGGACTTTTTGATGTGAAAAGAAAGTCCTGAACTGGGAGGAGCCGGTGACGTAGATTTGGAGAGACACAAGAGAGAGGCAGAAGGCCTTTTTGGAAGCAGCACCTCGTGGAGAGAGAGAGACTAAGAGAATTGCTGGTGGCCGCTTTGAATTGCCCTGGACTTTTGAGACCTGCCCCCTGAGCTGCCAAGAACTGAGGAGACATGGCTGTTTTGCTGGTACTTTGTCTGTCTGTTTTGATGTTGTTTTGCCAGATTTGTCCACTGGTGAAAGACAGTCCTGTTGTTGAAGAAGTCCTGGAACCTGGCTGTTCACTAAGAAGCCCTGAGACTGTCCTGCAGACAGAGAGTGAATACTGTCCACTGGTGAAGGACGGTGCTGTTGTTGCAGGGGTCTAGAGACTGTCCTGCAGACAGAATGAATACTGTCCACTGGTGAAGGACAGTGCTGTTGTTGCAGGGGTCT